>NC_056747.1:305055132-305180132 GCF_019279795.1 Protopterus annectens | reverse complement strand
GGACTTGTTGTTTGAAGATTATGAAAATTTGTATATGAAAATTTTAAAGAGAGTGGAAGAAAAAATAGAGAAAGTGTATTTGAGAAAACAAGGAAAATTGACCAGAGATAGGGAACAATACAAAAAAGGCAATGGTTACCCACTTCCCTTTCAGAAAAGTAAAACTAATCAAAAAGAAAAAAGTGGACACAAGGTTACAAATGGGCATTATAAAGAATTAGGAAGAAATA
The DNA here is from genome assembly GCF_019279795.1 of Protopterus annectens. Lineage (NCBI taxonomy): Eukaryota > Metazoa > Chordata > Ceratodontiformes > Protopteridae > Protopterus > Protopterus annectens. The sequence goes on along the minus strand of NC_056747.1, from coordinate 305,179,902 downwards.
GGAGGGTAGAAATCCAGGAAAGGTTTGAGATGAGGAATGGCCACCTGGATGAATTAGATACATTTCAAGAGGATATTGAAACTTTTTTAGGACCACGAAGGTCGGAAAGGTTAGCAAACAAGCAACGGAACCCCTCGGATCCTGGTCCACAGGGTTTTACAGAGGAGAGGGAAGGGGGAGAACCAGCATGGAGAACCAGAGCAAGGAAAGGGAGATAGAAGGAATATATATCGAGGAGAATGGTATAACACAGGTATACAAAGGATTTAAAATTCACAACTACACAAATTTGAAAGTGGAAAAATTACACTTTGATTTATTTTCAAAGGGGTTTAAATTTTTTAAAACAACATTTGGGGATTTAGCCAGTATTTTATTGGAGTTAAAAATATTTTTACGAAAACTCAATTTGAAATTAATGTGTAAACAGAAACAATCTGGAGATATACTACGAAATGAATACCCAAGTTGTGGCCAAGGTCCCAGTAGAAGTAGTATTTACAATCCCCCATTACATCCCTTGATAGGGACCTTTGAAGCTATAGTAACTAATGACATTTACGATACGTATGAAAAAACCAAAAGGTTGCATAAAAACATGAATCTAAATGAAAAAGAAACAACATTGATGAAGAATTTAATAAAAGATACAAATTTGAGGTTCATGCAACCTGACAAGGGTGGTGGAATGGTCATTTTTAGTCAAGAAGTTTATAACAACATACTAACCGAATTATTAATGGATGAAAAGACCTACACCACAGTATCGTATAATGAAATACAAATTGCCTACGGCAGAATTGATAGCTGGTTGGAAGAATATCTAATAGATACTAGAATTGAGAAGGAAACATATAATTTCTTAAAGCAGACATATCCTTATATACCACACATCTTCGCAATTCCTAAGATACATAAGAACATTTTAAAACCCCCCTTTCGTCCTATAGTGTCAGCAAAAAGATCAAAAACCCAACCTTTAGCAGTTTATATTGATTACCATTTGAAAGAAATAGTGAAGAATCAAAGCCATTTGGTACAGGATTCATGGGATTTTTTAGGAAAAATTACCAACAACCTATGGTCTGAAACAATAAAATTAGTGACCATAGATGTGAAAGACTTGTTTACTTGTATTCCGAGAAATGAAGGGTTTGAATACTTTGAGAATAGTGTGTATAAATATTATAATGCAACAGATGACAATAGAAAATTACTAATAGAGTTGACAGAAATGGTCCTCGACAACAACTTTATAACGTTTCAAGGAGAATACTATAAACAAGTTACTGGAGTAGCTATGGGGGCAGCATTTGCCCCCATATATGCAAATATGGTACTTCTTGGATGGGAGGAAGAAAATATTTTTCAAAGCCCATACATGAAAAACATAAAGATATATCTGAGGTTTTTAGATGATATCTTTTTATTATGGGAAGAAGATACTCCAGAAGATTTAAAAGACTTTATATCTTATATAAATCAAACCACTACTTTTTTATCCTTCACCCATGAGATCAAACAACAAAATATAAACTATTTGGATATCACCCTAAGTAAGACAACCAGTGGTTTTAAGTCTAATATTTTTCGAAAGGAAACGTGGTGTAATAGTTATTTGCAATTCAACAGCCAACACCCTTTACACCAAAAGAAAAGTATAGTCAAGGGTCAAGCTGTAAGGATTGCTCGAATGACTTCCCAAAAAGAAGATTTGGAGAAAGAGTTTTCCTTTTTATTCGAAAAATTTAAAGAAAGGGGATATCCGTCACAATTTATAGGTGATATTTTAACAGAAGTGTATCAAGGATGGGGTACAAAATTCAAACCATTATTGGGCGAAAGATTTATTCCTAATAATATGAACATTGATGAAAAGATAGATTATAACAGTGCTTGTATAGTGGAATATAATGATTTTTCAGATTGTTTTACTGGGATTATTAGAAATAATTGGAGTATCTTCAAAACCAACAAGGATATCTATGAAGTGGTTGGAAAAAAACCAAATTTTACATATAAAACTGCCAAAAATTTTAAAAGAATCTTTGAGACCGAGGTAAATAACAAAGATCAAAAGAAAGGCACCACAAAATGTGGCAGATGCAGACAGTGTGCACACATTAATCCATTAGTGGAAATCACACTCCAGAATAGTTTAAAAAGTAAGATAACATTTAGTAAAGGTAACTGCAGGAGTCGAATGTTGGTGTATTTGGCTACTTGTTCTAAATGTGATTCGTTTTACGTGGGTAAGACTGAGAGGACTCTCAGAGAGAGAATTTACGAACACACCCACGACATTAAAAGGAGAAAGGAGACCAACGCCTTGTTTAAACATTCTTTGGAATGTGAAAATTTCACAGATTATAAGTTTGGTATTGTAGAAATAGTCAAAAAGGACACCAGGGGGGGCAACATTAAAAATGTTTTGTTGCAGAAAGAAATGAGATGGCAACTTTTGTTAAGATCTAACACCCCTCCAGGACTTAATGAATATATAAGCATTAAACCCATATTAATAGACAAGGCCTCAAAGATTTAGAAGTACAATCAACAAATAAGCAATAAAAAACTTGTTGATTCAAATAACAATATTTGTAACCAAGGGATATATTAATATACATAATTACACTTTATACTATATCGCTTGTAGTAGATCTTAAGCATCAGTGTTTTTTTGTTACATAAATTCTTTTTATGTTCTTTGGTTACATAAATCAATTTTATATCCCACGCACAAATTTATGTAAAATATATACTGTTATTTAAGCCACAGTAATTTTAAATCTAAGTTTCATAATTTTAATATGTTCATATTTTGTATAATTTAGTTCTCTGGTGAGTTTTCTTGTTATAAACAATGAAAATAAGAACATTCATTTGACAATTTCAATAATATAGTTGATAAAAAATGTTTAATAATAATTTTTTAATAATTTTTTAAAAACGAAATGATGAAGGATTTTTATTTAATTATTCTTAAATATGTAAGAAAATTCAACAAGATAAGAAGTTGTTATGCCATAACAATAGGTAATCATTAAGAAGGGGGACATTTTTAATAGAAGATTTTTAATGAAAAGTTTTCATAGTTCATTACTACACGTTACAAGTATGAATCGAATGTAAATTTAACACATGAAACAAGTTCCTATATATGAAATTTGTAAATAATTGTTAGTAACATATTTTATGTGCATACATTTAATTCATATATTAAGTGAACATATATATTATATTTCTGTGTATATTGATTATAATATATTTTATCAAAGAAAACAGAAAACTGTGCAAAGATTTCAATTTAATTTAATTTAAGCATTAATAAGTTTTGAAAAGAAAAAAACAGGAAAGGAACTTCTGAATGGTATGTTGTAAAGCATTCAGAAAAATACGTATTTTATGGTTCATGTTTACAAATACTTCCTGCCTTTTGTGTCATGACCATACAAGGAAGCAAAGCAGTTACGGAATATAAGCATTTTAATTGTTTTAATTAACAGATTTGATTGATTATTAACAACAATTATGTAGTAAATTGTTTTAACTCAAATATATAAAAAGGAGAGGAACTGTGAATTTATTATTCTGATGAAGTCTGCCTGCAGCAGACGATAGCGCTGAATTTCTGAATTTTATCCTTGGTTCATTAAAGAAGATTGTGGTCAGCACATGCGGAGTTTATTTTTATGGTCATTAACAATAACTGTTTAATATTAGGGTATATTTCAGTAATGATGAATATTTAATGTTAGGGTCTGCTGAAGTCTTACTTGCAGATGAAAGTGTTTAATCTGAGCTGTATTTTTATTAAATAAATGGTGGATTCTTGAGTTCTAGATTGTGGTGTTTTTTGACTGGATTGGTCATTAATGATGATTGTTTTGTGTTAGGATCTGTTTCATTAATGATGATTATTTAATGTTAGGGTCTGTTTAATTAATGAATATTGTTTAATGTTAGAGTCTGTTTCATTAATGGTGATGGGTGCTGCTTCTGAGTCTGAAAGTACTGATACTGGAGTATTTTGTATGTAAGACAGTGGAACTTCTATTGTAAATGGAGTTTTCTGGGTTGTTGGTATTTGTGATTTGTTCTTGTAGTGCTAGTTTATTTCCATGTGATTTGTTTTTTGTCTGTTCTATATCTGCTTCATAATTTGTGACTCCTTAGTAAATCTGGCTTACCTTTGCTTGTTCTGTAGCATTAAGCAAAATGTTGAAATTTTACAGAAAGAAAAAACATTGTTTCCCCTTTGAGTGACACAGGTTGTTTTGAGGAAGTATTTCTCCACAATGTGTATACACAGAATTATGTTGTTGTGTATATTCCCTTTTTATACGTTTGACAGCTTAAGACTTTCCTATACTCAAGCAAATATTTTAGTCTAAGCTCTTGTGCCTAGAAATCCTTTCTCCATAACCTCACTGAGAGATAGCTCAGTATTATTTGATTTTAAATATATTGTCAATGTTAATAAAATTACAGTTCTCAATAGTTTCTTGCACTGACTTTTTGGACTGATGTATCACAGACTGTGTTTCTTAGGTTCAAAATAATCTGTGAGGCTAGATTTTACATGTAGATATTTGTTTGTCTCTGCAATCAAAATATCAAATATGTCATGAAGTATCTCTCCTGCAATATGAAGTATAATTTATTTTAATATCATGTTTCCTTTACCACTGATTGCAACAATCTAATTTTCAAAATATCACACCCATTTGTACCATTTTCAGCAAAATTAAGTGTATTTATTGGCCGTGAATTTTGTTGTGTCTTTCGGCTTTTCCCGGTTAGAGGTCGCCACAGCGGAACTCCGGTCTGCTAATGATTGGTAGTAGATTTTTACGTGCCGAGTTGCCAGCCCGACGCCCAACCTTCAACGAAGGTACACCCATTCATGCATGTCTCCACACAGAAGACGCTCTAGCTGAGAATCGAACAGGACAATGTCTTACTGTGAGGCGACAACACCAATTGGCCCTGAATAATAGTGATAATTCTGGCTGTTGCACAGATATGTTTATAATATTGTTTTTTCTAAGGTTATTTGACTGAATTTTATGTGACAATGTCTTTCTTTTCTGGTTAATTAGTCGACTAATATGTGAATTCTCTTAACTTTAGTGTTGCTGTTGCTTGAAGCAATATGTACCCGTTAGTTTAAAAAATAGAAACTGAGTGTTTTAATTCTTGCCTTGCTCTTCTGCATAATTTGTTTAAAGAAAAACATACCTGCCTTTTCTGACTGAATTCTTCTGGAAAAATTTAAGCTTATTTTTCAAAATTACTATTGTGTATGCTGTATATCAATTCCAAGGAGGCACCGACTTCTGCCTGATATGATAACCATGCTTAAGTTCCACAAGACTGTTTTAACTATTTTGAATGCAGGCACCATTGTAGAAGATTGAAAATAACTTTCTTATATAATTCATGCATAAAATAATGACTTTCATATACAATATGATACATTGCAAAAGAAAGACAAATGCTAGAAGTATAAGGTAGATGAACTTTAATTTGCTAACATATATTCGTAAATTGCCAGCACACTCACAACAACTGACAGTTTCACTTCAGTATTCATATGAACATTGAAGGTCAATAGAGTTAGCTGAGGTCAGTCAGTGTACAGCTCAGAACATAGCCACACCAGTCAGAGTTGTGACTTGTAATAAAGCTAGCTGAGGTCAGTCAGTGTACAACTCAGAACATAGCCACACCAGTCAGAGCTGTGACTTGTAATAGAGCTAGCTGAGGTCAGTCAGTGTACAGCTCAGAACATAGCCACACCAGTCAGAGCTGTGACTTGTAATAGAGCTAGCTGAGGTCAGTCAGTGTACAGCTCAGAACATAGCCACACCAGTCAGAGTTGTGACTTGTAATAGAGCTAGCTGAGGTCAGTCAGTGTACAGCTCAGAACATAGCCACACCAGTCAGAGCTGGGACTTGTAATAGAGCTAGCTGAGGTCAGTCAGTGTACAGCTCAGAACATAGCCACACCGGTCAGAGCTGTGACTTGTAATAGAGCTAGCTGAGGTCAGTCAGTGTACAGCTCAGAACATAACCACATCAGTCAGAGCTGTGACTTGTAATAGAGCTAGCTGAGGTCAGTCAGTGTACAGCTCAGAACATAGCCACACCGGTCAGAGCTGTGACTTGTAATAGAGCTAGCTGAGGTCTACAGCTCAGAACATAGCCACACCAGTCAGAGCTGTGGCTTATAATAGAGCTAGCTGAGGTCAGTCACTGTACAGCTCAGAACATAGCCACACCAGTCAGAGCTGTAATTTATAAGACTATTTTAATCTTCATGCCCAGGTACAGGTCACTAAAATTTACTAGTTATAATAACCAATGCATAGTTTGTGCCTTGATGATTCTGACCAGTCTGCATGGTGAGTCTGACTCTTGTCCTTTGCAGTGCTATGAAGAGTATTTTCATGACTTTCATGTCCTGGTTCCAGGCAGCTGGATGCACATTCAGAATTTTCTGGTAGGATCACTGTGCATACCTGAGGGCTGTTAACCAATAATAATACTACGTCTGATTGCAAGATAACCATGAGGCAGTGATGAGAAGCTAACGCAAGACCTCACTAACACTACATATATATTTTTTATCAGTGCATACCATTTCAAAAAACATATTTATTACTGATTCCATTGAAGTGAGACCCTCTTTCCACTTTTGATCTCCTAAATCTCAATTACAATTCCAAATTACTAATCCCTTCCATGGCTAATACTTATTCTGTTAGTCATGACATAATTTGCAGTTAATCTACACTACGGAAAGATATGTCTAATGGCAGTGATAAGAGAAGACAGACATCTGTCATTTTCATGCATGTTGCAGAAGAACATGAAGCATGGATGCCATTTCTGATATTGCATCTGGATAGTTCATGCTATGTGAGTACAGGAATATTCCTGCTAATGTACATTTTAAAAAACGCAGGTAGAGGTGAAATGTTATTGGTATGCCCAACGTGGTATTATACTACTGTTTCTAGCCCCTAAAATGGATAGCATAACCCAAGAAGCTGAGGTTGCACCTCTCTGTAAGTACCCAAAATGGTTGCTCTTGCATATGGAGCTGTACTAATGTCTGTTCAATCATATCTGTTAGCTCCCTCTTCAGAAATAGCTAGTCTGGGTTCTGGGGTTCATTTTATATATGGGAATTTTGCTTTATTGCTAATGAGCCAGTGGAATATGAACTTTATGGAGGTTAGATCACTCATTTGTATATTTTAGTTAATAACCTCTTTGGCATGACATGGTGTCAGACATGATGGAAATATCTTCCATAACTGAAGAAATATGTCAGTAGTAGTAGTGGTAGAGATTGCTCGTATAGAAAATGAGCTGATAGTAATAGTCTATGAAAATGAGAAATTCCTTGAATATGTTTATGGTAAAGAAGTTTGGGTGGAAATAGACCAAAAAAAAACTATTCATATTCAGAGAGTCTGCATACAGGTTACCTCTGATATTACAGATTATGCTACTTTAGTTAAACTAAAAGTGAAATACATATCAGGCAAGGAACTGCATATGATAAACACACTGAGCAGAGTACACTTAACCAGAGGTGAATGAAGAACTACTTAAAGAAGAAGGATTAGAAATTATTTGACTGCTACTGCAATTACTAAAAGGCACATCAATGAAAGGATTAACTGAACAACAGTCATCAGTAAGGAAAAAAATTCAGCCTAATTTTTCTATCAAAGAAGAGCTGACAAATAATTCCTCCCAATAATCTTGTGAGAGGATACATGAGTAGTATCTGGGAATTGTGAAGTATGAAGAAGGGCAAAAGATGTAATGTTTTGGCCAATAATGTCATCTCAGATAGAGGAAGTAGTGCAGAGGTATGCTATCTGCAATGCATACTATGATGACAATCAAAAATGAGAAGTCCCAGTGTATCTGTTTATTTAATGACACTTTATTGCCAAGAAAGTCCAACTGGGTAGGTGTCCCTTTTCAGTGGTGGCCCAGGAAGAAAAGTTCCAAAGCATTACAAAAACATTTTAAGAACAATAATTTTACAAGCTTCAAAAATAATACAAAACATTTACAGTTTAAACAATTACATCAAATTAAGCTTAATGTGCAAATATTGGTAAAGAATAGATACAGCTTTTATGACAATGATTTAATATTTAGAGAAATGTTAACCAGTTTAGAGAAATTAAATGTAAGTTAGTATAATACAAAGCTGAACTGGAATATGAAGCAGGAGAAAACTACAGGGTTATGACATATTTAGCTAGAAGGACAGATTAATTAATGGCTACATTAAGTGTACAAAATCTGTAGTCAAAAACATCCCTATACTACTTTTTGTGCTTTGTGGTCACTCAGAAAGATTACATTATGTGTACATGTAGTCTACACTATGTGGTAACCTTTATGAACCCCCCTTGTGATTTAAGGCTGCAAGGAAATCAGTAGGAAAACTAACATTAGGAGGAAGAAGGTGTGAGTTATGCCTGTGTTGTCTGTTCACTCAGAATGCTGTACACTTAGTGTAGGCATTAATGAATACCAGGGAAAGAATTAGGGGATAGAAACGGATTGAAGTATGGAAGTGAGAGAAGAAGGGGGAGTAAGAAGATGTGAGGTATGAAGATGTATGGTTCCAGATTATTCCAGCAGCTGAGTGCATACTGATGTTTCATATCAAAGAGACCGTGTACCTGATATGTTTGGATTATTATTCCAGTTTTCCCTGAAACAATCAAACAGACAGATGCAATAAGTGTAGATATGATTACTGCATTAAAGTCTATATTCTTGAAATAAGGAATATCTAATATTCTCATAACTGAAAATTCTCTGCAGTACATAAATTAGAAATTCATGAAATTTGTGTATGAGTGTGAGTTCAGAAATATTGCATTCTGTTTATACGTTCCTTAGTCCAACAGAAAATTGAAGAGAACTAACCAAACAGTGAATATTCATCTACCAAAAGCAAATTGGACTGTCATTTCAGAGTACTGGAATATAAGACTACTCCATTTGAGAGACTCATCACCAGATCAACTGTTGATGGGATGAAGGTTGGAAAACAGATTGCTTATTTTATTTACATTGGTGATGCTTGGTTACCAATATAAAGTAGAGGAAATTTTGGAAAGAAATCAGTATGGACAGAAATACTACTATGCTACAAACTGTAGAAGAATGCCAGAGTTGTAGATTTGGAATTAAATGAAGTAAAACTGATAGGAAAGTCCACATCCCAAAACAGAAGGAATTGGTAAATCAGCAGAAGCAACTCCTTTGCAGTTCATGTAGAAGATGATAAAATATGTGAAGGAAATTGCAAAGATTTGTGGACGACAAATATATTGAATTCAAAGTTACAGGAAAAAAGACAACAGCCAGAACTGTCAAAACTGCAAGAAAAGAGAATGTAAAACCTTTGGTAGTCAAAAGTAGTATACAGAGACTTTCTAAGTAGAGTCTACAAATGAAGCTAAAGTGCAGCAGGAACTATGTCAGAAGAAAGACCAGTTGTTTATTGTAAATAATGGGCAGGATTCACGAAGCCTCCGTGTAAGAGTTACAAGGCTTACACGGAGGCTGCAGTTAAACGGTGTGATGTCAGCATGTAGGCCGAGCCCTGCAAGCGGACACGCCCCCAGAAGAGTAAAAGTGCCTAAAGTAACCCCCCACGACAGAGTCCATGGAAATGTGAATAAACACAACGCAACACATGCCCCCACAGACTATGAACATAAAATATATAAATGAACATGTTATATTTTTTTTAAATTGTAAAGATGTTTGCCCGTGAGTGCGCTCGTTTGCGCGGGTGTGCCCATGGCTTAGCCACAGTTAGCAGTAAGTGGAAAAGCATATAAGAACTAACTATGCAAAGTAAGCCAAAAAGCAATAGCGTAGCGGTAGAGACATTGGCTGAAGAGCAGGCAGTCATGGTTCGAGCCCCCACAGCATCAATTTTTATTTTTAGTGAAATAAGCATGAAACAAGTCCCTGACATATATGTCCGCATATAAAATTATATTTTATGTAAAATGTAATGAAATAGGCCATTTATTTTGAAGAAATGTGAGATAACAAAATAATAAAGAATGCCAGATGTGCCTATAGCTGAGCTACAGTTTAACAAGTTGAGTGCATCTGCCCGTAGGTGAGCAGTGGTTTGACAGGTGTAAAATGAGTGCCTGAAGGTGAGCAGTGGTTTAACAGGTGCAAAATGAGTGCCCGTAGGTGAGCAGTGGTTCAACAGGTGCAAAATGAGTGCCCGTAGGTGAGCCGTGGTTTAATACGCTGAAACTGTGTGCCCCTAGCTGAGCTGAGCGTAATATGCATGCTTACAGCCAAATGAAGCGTAAACCAGCGTAACCCGTTTGCGCGGAGCTGCGCACTGCGCCAACAAGCTAACCGACGGGCAACGTTGAGCAAGCTGTAACAAAACTGCCTTTACACAGACACACCTCCTAGCCTGTCTAGACAGTCATAAAATATAAAAAGCAGTGGCCAGGTTCGAACCCAGGATACCATGCACCATAGTCAAGGTACTGAACCACTAAGCCATGACAGCTGTACTTAGAAATGCAGTAATAGCAAATATATAGGAATGAATAGAAAGAGGAACATGACAAAGCAGGTTTTGTGAAGCTGATACAATTCCAAAATGGCCAATCACAGATAAGTGCAGGAAAAACGGCATATATAAGCCCCATAGGTGGGAATACACAGCATAACCGATTGTAGAACTAACTTGCAGCCAGAATGTCAGGAGTAGGTGAGGGTAGTTGCTTCCGAGCACAGAGGTGGGGCGTTGAGGAGTCCAGATATATGGTTTGGCTCCTTGTCCACAATCATGAGGCCCAACTCATGCAGGGCCAGGTCCTGTGGGGAGCATATAGGGCTGAGGTGTGGGACCAGTTGGCTCATGATCTCACCAGTGCCACAGGGATTCCAAGGACTGGTGAGCAGGTCCGTCACCACCATGTGGACCTTAAGAGACGCAAGCAGGACCAACTGAACCTTTGGATCCAGGAGGCCCGGCAAATGCCTAACGCCCCACTACTGAGTAAGTTACATCTAATTATGTATGTAAGAAATTAACCTAGCTGATATTATGGAGATGTGTATTCCAATATTACTTTATTTATATTACAGCTGCAGGTGTCCGTTCTACGAACCGCAGAGCCTGTGGCGATATGCTGGTGCAGTTGCGCCACCAGGCAGGTCAGTAATCCTCTCCCTGTAACTGTGAATAAATATAAAAATATGACAGTTAGCAAAAGAGTGCAGTGTAGTCACTAAGTAATAAAATGTGCAAGTAACAGTGTAAGAGTGTTTGCAAGTATTGCTTGATTACAAAAGTGTGTTGCAGTCTGTAATCCAAACAGAAAAATGAAAATGTTTGAAATAAAGTCTGAAATAAAGATGCCCCACCTGTAATATAATAGTACACAACCTGCAGCAGGCTGAAAAGTACAGCTGCAGAAGATGAGCAAAACACATGTGTGAAATATATCCCTGTTGAAATACTGAAACATGACAGAAGTGAGACTGCTGGAAAGGATTGTAATAACTACAGGTAAATCATGTCAATAAAGCCTAGAAGTAAGTACCATCCTGAATTGTAAAAATAAAACAAGTGAGAGAGTGTGAGAAAGAGTTATGAATCCACCAATAAAGTAGTAATAACTCCTGAATAAAGTATACCGCAGTCAGTACAGAATGAAATGAATGTGACAAGCAGAACCAAACTGTGAAATGTGTTCAAAATGTTCCTGCAGCTGGAATGTGTATCCCAAAATCTGGATATGTTGCTCTCAGTCTGCAATATGCAGATAGTATGATTGTCTGAAATACCAAACATCCACAGTTGTCTATAGCTACATAAAGTAAATGTAGCAGGATGATGTAGCTGAACAGAGCCAGATATGAACGTGTATGAATAAAAATGGAAATGTATATTGATGTAGCAGTAACATTCCTATCACCAACTTGAAGTAGTTATCACATAGGAAACTGTAGGTAGAACTGTAGTGTGTATATATCTGCAGCTATTAGAAATGTACAGCATATGTATTGGTATTTGAAGGTGTTAATTATATTTTCTTCACCCTACCCTATAACCACATATAATCCATTCCACGTGAAATTGGTATGTGCAATCACAATTAACACCCCTGGACATTTGTCCTGTTGGGTCATACATATTTGCATGTACGTTGATGCATCTGCCCTGTTCATACATCCAAACCTGATGGCCTGTTGCCATCAATCAACCCTGCATGTTGTTGGACTGTGTATTGCTGTTCAAATTATGCATGTGTTATGCTCGCTGTTCAATGGTGTGAATATCTGGGTATTTGGTTAATGGGAACACTAATGCATGCTGTTACAACTAATTGCGAATTGTATTGTATGTTACTAACCCAAACTGTCATGACATAATGCAAAACATAGGACGACAGGGAAGGCGGGTTCCAGCGGACCCACCTCTCCCACCTCAGCTGGCGAGTGCACCTGGCAGTAGTGCCCAGTCCGGACCCTCCTCCGGTGGCCCTGTGTCACCTGTGGGTGGAAGCGCTGCAGGGGATGGGGCTCATCCCCCCTCTGCAAGTGCGGCCGGAGGAGAACCACCACTCACCCTCCGTAGCATCCGGACTGTAGTGCATAGGGAGATTCAGGAATCTGTTCTTGGGCCCCTACGCCAGCATTGAGGCAAAGGGTGGCACAACTAACGGGCATGCCTGTTGCCTGGCCTATACAGCCCCCAGCACAGCCCCATCCTGGGCAGTGAAGGCACAGTGGCAACTGCCCTTGGGTGGGGATATCAGTTCCACTGTTGCCATCTGTGGGCTCATGGGCTCTGGATATTCAAACATCCGTCCCTGTCAATTGTGTAACCCCCCCACACATGTCATACACCGCCCCTGTATGCATCTTGTTTGTCTTGTCTGTTGACCTACCCAACCTACCTCCCCAGCCATATCGACTTCCTTTACCTGACATACCACTCTCACCTGAAAAAAAAAAGGGCACTCTGTACCCACAAAAAAATTACGCCCCATACATAGCTGCCCATTTCGCACACATGTCTGCTGGACATAGAAACTGTCAATTACAATTGGCTGTACAACAAGTATTATTGTTGTCCTTACACCTCTCTCAGTGGTGGAAGGTTTCAAATGTCACACCAAATCACATACATATGCACAGCTGTTGCTGATGAAGAAATGGGCAGCTATGGGCCTTACCTACATCCCTCCTGCAAAACCCAAGCTTGTTTCCCTACTGTCTTACCCTCTTTGTGACCCCTTTTTCACCACTTTCCTGTCTCCCCATTTTCATTTCTTTCAAAGAAAATAGCTGGTGTCTTTGAGTAAGCACTTTTAAGCGGTTGTAAGCGGGTGTGCGTGGAGCTGAACGCCAGTGCGCATGCGGGAGCTCCGCACAAACCAGCACTAACCCGGTTACAACTGCTTAAAAGTGCCTTAGTCACTCTGAATGACACGTCCTGTAGTCTGTTCAAAAGCAAAATAACATCCCACTGTCAGTCCCGAACCCAGGACTTTGGAAACAGTAGTCTGCATGACTTACCACTAAGCCATGACTGTTATATAAGAACATTGTGCTACAATAAATATATCATGTAATAGTAGGAATGAATGTAAAGGGAATATAGGATGTGTAGTACACAAAGCATGTCATGTATATTTACTGTCAAATCTAGTGGATTTCTATAATAGTAGTGTGTGAACAGAAACAGCCATGCTAGTTGGTAGCTAGTAGGTAATAATGTCACTGTAGCACCTTGCAAGCCACACACCACAAGTCCCACAGGAACCACACACACCCATATTAACAGCAGTAGTAGTAGTTGTAGGTGTCAGTTTACATACACACTTAGTACAGGAAACAGGAGAGATGAATGGAGAAATGTTAATCTACAACACAGCCTGAATTATGAGAGAGATACTAACCTTTACACTCACAGAACAGTGTCTACAGCATACCAGCATGGTCCCCGCCCTTACAATCTGAAAGGGCAATGCCTATCTCACATAACCTTTTATAGCACTGTCCTGAAATCACAGTGAGAACTGCAATCAGTACACAACTGGCTGCATGCAATCAGCAAATGCTGGCTAACAATTGGTGCAGAGGCCATCAAATGGACATATGCAGATACCTACAAAAGCATCCTGTACTCCCAGTCCATGCATGCAATACTTTCATTGCACCGTCTGGAGGCAGAGAGAGAGAGAGAGAAAAAGAAAGAAAAAAAGAAAATAAAAACACAAACAAAAACTACACTTAAGAAAAACTAAGTTGAAGCTGTCATCAGTGACAGTATCAAGCTGGGCTAGCAGCAGCAGGAACCTATACAAACGGTAACGCAATCAGCTGTGACAAACACAGGTAATGTAAAGTAACAATTTAATAGTCTACATACTGTGAACCCTCCATATGTGTTATTGGTCTGTATCTATATGTATGTCTATGTGATAAGTTGTGTGTACGTTGTTTTACCCAAAGGGGATGACTATATATTTCATGCCATTCAGTGTTAGGCCATGATTCTGGCACGAGTTGTCCGTTTCAGTGAGGCCTGTCTGTAGGATGTGTTTGTCAGCTGGTGTATCGACTATGGCACCTAGTTTGCAGTCATCTGGGAACTTTGTCATCCACAACCCGCCCATGTTTGCTTTCACATCTGAGAAGTAAATGCCAAACAAGAGGGGTCCTAGGACAGAGCCCTGTGGGATACCACTTGTGACTGGCTTTGAGTCTGACATGGCTCCCGCAAGTTTGACTTTATGGAGTCTGTTGTTTAACCAGTTTGCAACCCATCATGTGACATATGTATTAACATTTAAGCTGATGAGCTTGTCTATGATGCCTGAGTGGGGTATTGTGTTGAAGGCCTTAGGCAAGTCCAGGTAGGCTGTATGGACTGCTTTGCCCTCATCAATGGCTGTAGTGACTGTTTTGAAAAAGTCAACCAGGTTCAAAAGGCAGGATCAGCCCTTCACAAAGCCAAACTGGGTGGGATCAAGTGTCTGTAGGTCCCCAATATAGCTGTATATGAGTCCCATAATGAATCTTTTCATAGCTTTGCCGACCAGGCTGGTTAAGCTTATGGGGCAGTAGTTCCCAGGGTCTGTAGAGGTGCCTCCTTTGTGGAGTGGGACCACTGTTGCTGTATGCCAGTGTTCAGGTACATATCCCGTAGTAAGGCTAAGGTTAAATATCATTTTTATATGCGGTTGTAGCTCCTCTTGGAGTTCACATAGCACACATCCAGGGATACCATTAGGTCCCATTGATGCTGTGTGTTCTGCTTTGCTGAGGCGGCCCTCACCTGGACATCTGAGATGACAGGGAGGTTACATTCAGCTGTGATAAGTATTTCTTCTTTTGGGGGAGAGGGAAGGGGATATTTGCACTGAACCTGTCTGCCAGAATGTTGCCAATATCTGTGGGTTCATTGAATTTTATGTAGTTGTGTACTAACTCTGAGCATATCTGAGGCTTTTGGTCCATGTTTCTAACAAAACTGAAGAAGGCCTTGTGGTTATCTTTAGTGTCCTTGGCCATTTTCCTCTCAGAGTTGGCCTTGGATGTTGGTATGAGAGAACTAAGCTTTTTACTAGTGCTGACCACAGATGCCTTCCCTTTATGTGATTCTGCTCTGTCTTGCAGTAGCCTCCTTCTATCGTTATACAATTTGTCTTTGGCTGGGGTCCACCAGACAGGATGCTTAACCTTTGTGCATAGGGTTTGGGTTAGAATTGTGTGTGCATGTTCCATGCATTCTTGGGGATGTCCGTGGGAAGCATTTGCAAAGGGGTCAGCATTGTGGGTTGTGGCATCCACTGGCCCAGTGGGCTGCATGGATACCATCTCAGTCCTAACAAGTGAAAATCTGTCTATTCACATATATTTCAAAGTAGTCTACTGTGCTGGTGGTGGTGGTGGGATATGTATATCCAGGCCAATTAGTTTGTGTCCAGATCACACTAGTGGATGACGTTCCACACACAGTACCTTGTTATGAACCTCCAGAGTGAGGTGGTGCATTGGACCTGTCTCAGTGTGCTGACTGATGGGGCTTGGTACTATGTTGTATGGAATGTGGCAGGTATTGTTGCACAGGTGTCGGCTGAGCACTGATATCTGGCCATGTACATGTGTATCCACCAAGAGACACACACGTGCTACATATGGGAGTAGTAGTATATCACTACAGTTGAGTATCATGTATAGTATGTGTGCCATATTTTGCTGTCATAGTTTGCTGATATCCTGTTTGTGTTCTCTTTCAGGGACATGGCGCGTCAGCGAAATCCTGCCTACTCTGCTGCAGAAGATGAAGAGATACACCAGAGCCTGGTGCGGGATTATGACATACTGTTTTCCCACACCAGCCAGAATCAGCAGGAGAGGGCTGCACTGTGGCAAGACCTTGTCCGTAGGGTAAATGACATTGGCACGCATAATAGGACATATGAGCAGGTACGACATCACTGCAGTGATTTAATCAGAAATGTCCGTCAGCGTGCATCGGATATCCACAGGCAACAGGTCGCCACAGGAGGTGGGGTGGCCACACATCCCCCCCTCACCAGACTGGAGGGGCTACTCCTAAGTGTTGTGGCTCCAGCCCAGGAACATCAACAGCAACACACCTGCATTATGATGAAGGCTGGAGCCACATAGCAACACGACATGGAGCATGCAGGTAATATGCCATATGTATACTTGACTGTTCTGTACACTGTTAGTTTATGCATGTGTAAGGTGTGTTCTGGGAATGTAGCTGTCAACATAGTATGTAATTGTGCAGGTGTGATATTGCCAATATCAGCAGCTGACATGTGAAAGGCAACTGTTGTACTACTGAACTGTATCATACGCAGTATCAATGGCACAGTTGTGCCCACTGACATTAATCCCCTCATTTCTGCAGGTCCCTCCGGTGTTACAGCAAGGCAGCCCATCCATGCTGGTGAGTGTGTATTAACAATACCTATAATAGTCTTGATAGTTCTAGTAATAATAGTGTAACTCAGTAGTGCTCTGTGTGTATACTGCGGGGTGTGCATGTGTGCATGTGTGTGTGTGTCCACATGTGCATGTGTGCATGTGTGCATGTGTGTGTGTGTCCACGTGTGTATGTGTGCATGTATGCATGTGTGCATGTGTGCGTGTGTCCACGTGTGCATGTGTGCATGTGTCCACATGTGCATGTGTGCATCACTGGTAACATTGTGTAGACATTGTAAACTGTGTTTCCTGTCTTCCTCCCACAGGTTCTGGTGCTGCTCTGGTGTCCTGCAGCAGGGAACCTGAATCTGGTGCCACAGGTACTGATAATGATGATATCTGTGTAATGGCACAGGAAGGTGTGTCAGGGTCCGTCATTGGTCAGCCAATTGACAGTACACAGCTGTCAACCCCATCATTGTGCACAGTCATCCTGCCAGTACATCCTATGTCACCAATGTCCCTAGGTGATGGACAGGATACAGTGGGCATTGACCAGGGTAATGTGGTATCTGTGGCACATGCTTCCCACACAGCAGCCATGGGCAGGGTCCTGAGATGGTACCACACAGACAGTTGCCCATGGGTTCTCGTGGGAGCATCCGTGGGCGTACTGCCTCTGGCAGACGTGCCCAAAGAGGTCTGTCAACCTCAGCTATGTTTCGGGCTGTCATGCAGGCACAGTCACGTATGGAAAGGTACACCAGACAGGGTCTGAGGGAGCTGAGAGCATGTCACACATCCATGACTGACAGTATGCGTGACATTGCGGATGCTATCCGTAATTTCACCGATGTCATAGACAGACATTGCGGGGACATATTACAGCAGTTCCACAACTACATGTCCATGAGCCAGGGCAATGGTGGACGGTTGCAGCGTCAACGTGGCCGTATGCCAGCAACAGCAGCAGCTGGCAGTCGGCGCGGATGACAACAGGCCCGCGGATGCCCCCATAGTGCCAGCAGCAGCCCCAGCAATGCTGGGTCTGTGCTGTCATCAGACCGCCCCAGGAGACCACGTGCACGTGGCTCTGGACAGTCCCAACAGGGACCTGTGTCCAGTCAACGAACACCCGCTTCTGATGACAGTACCCAGTCTGGCTTAGTACCGGATATTGTCCGTAGCACCCCTGCCAGGCACAGGTACCGTGTCCGTGGCCACAGACACTGATCTGTATGACCTGGCAGGTGCAGTCTGTGGCTGTCCACAAACTCCAGTATATGGCAGCCATGAGGTGGAACTGTGTCCATGCATACACACATGCGAAATGTTAACACCTAGGGCTACCACATACACGCACACACTGCATCAACAGTGCCCCACCCTGTACTGCTGTCCCTCACCAACACACATACACATACATGTCAATTGGTGGTATCAGTGGCAGACTCAGGCATACCTAGTTCACACCCTGTGCATATGATGAAACTGTGCCACCTCCTGCAATCTCTAACATCAGTGCAGGAACAGGTTAACATGTTGCTGATGCACAGGGTGACTACATAGACGTGTATTAATAGTATCATGTTGGTAACAGTACAGTGTGCTGATATGATTGTGTGTATATCCCAGCATGCCTGATGCAGTAACTGTATGACTGTCCTGAATTGTTATCTACACCCATAGTAAGTACCATAGTGTAACAGCTGCACAATTTTGCATACTGGTGGTAAGGATGTCAACAGATAGCCACATACATAGGTAGCACAGGGGAGAAGGTAATGCAAGTAGTGATACGCAATGATGGACATGTACACTAATGGTGGCATGTTGCCCACAACGACTATGCAATGTGGATGTTTGCGCATGTTGATATGTGTGCAGTACCAATTTAATTTAAATTAAATTAAATTTTAAATAATTTCAGTTTTACCATGGACATCTGAGCTGTGCATTCCTGGGTACATGTTTATAGTGCCTGCATATTTGCACTGTTACCTAATGGAAGTGGTACCCCTTCTTTGTTGTACAATGGACTACTTCCAGCCCTGCTTACTGTAGCTTTGTTTGCATGCATGTTTGCTTGAGGTTCCCTGGAACACTGATTCCACCTGCAATGCAGATTTACAGAGCTTCTGTGGATTCCTAGCGACATCTGCATAGCTTACTATACGTATGACAGTGTTTCACTTGACAGAACATCACTGTCTGTCCTGTTCGCATGTACGTTGCCTGTGACACATTGCATATGACTTACCTGGCATTTGCCCACGTGTGCAGTCATAAATGCCAGCGCTATGAAATCAGAAGCAGTACACCCACACATACTCACCTTCAGTATGTTGTTCCCCATTGGCCCTATGTGTTGGTAATCACCATGGCAATCGCACTACTATGGTAGCATGTGCAAAGGTAACTTGTGAATCACCTCTATGGTCCAGTTGTGGAATATGTGAGTCATGTGGCAATGTCACAGCTGCCACATGTATGCAGTCAACCCTCTCCCCTGGCCAGGAATGTACAACACATGTGTGAGATGCAACCACATAGCCAATCTGGGGACTGAG
The DNA here is from genome assembly GCF_019279795.1 of Protopterus annectens. Taxonomy (NCBI): domain Eukaryota; kingdom Metazoa; phylum Chordata; order Ceratodontiformes; family Protopteridae; genus Protopterus; species Protopterus annectens. The sequence continues at coordinate 305,160,322 of NC_056747.1, read as the reverse complement.
CACTCTGAACCCAATACTGGCATACCCTGTCAGGTGGCATGACATACTACAGTGACTACAATACCAGTCTGACATAGACCTGCACTGACAGCAATCCAAACACATGAACACACTGGGACATACTTGGAGCCTCAGAATAGCATCCTGCCTGAGCATCACACACCTCCACAGCTGGCACACAGGCATATGTTAAGTCGGAACAGAGCACATGCCACACATGGCACACACATCCTGTGTGCCAAACACTCACAGCCTGTAGGGCTACACAACACACCTGCTACAGATGTGTCAGGTACCTCTCTTGGCCGGTGCAGTGGGGTCCCGCTCAACAGGCTGTACATGGTGAAGGTCACAGTGATATGCCCGTGGGGCAGTATGGTCCACCACATAACACATGCATACAGGTCAGTCAGAGGCATGGACACATATAACTCAGTCATTGTCCATGCCACTATGGATGACCTGAGACGTACCTCCCTGGACTACATGATAGGGAACATAGAAGGGCTCTCTCAGCATGTGGCATGGGCTGGTATGAGCCTGACCTTGGTTGCCATCTTACCCTCACCAGGTATGCTACCACAATATGTAGGAAGGGTGTTCTATGTCTACATTTTGCTCAATCTCCAATGTCATTCATAGGGTATCCAATGGCTGTCAGCGTGTGCTTACATGCTAGGGAAGCCACAATGATTTGCGAGGGGCAGCTTGCACGTGTCACCCATGGGCCATTGTATATTGGCGAAGCCTCTTGATACACACATAGTGCCTTTTGATGCAGGGCTCAGATTACATATCCACCTCCGTGGGTATCACATGGGATAGGACACTAACAGTAATGCTACACAACACCAGCAGTGTACACCGCAAGATGCATGCACTGGACACTGTCCTCAGCATGGTAAACTGCAATATCTGTGCAGTAACATATTCCTGATTCACGGCTCACAGGTGCAACCCATCACTGCCAGGTTATACCTCATACCATGCCTGTCATCCCCTACACATGTACTACACATGAACAGGGGGGAGGTATCTCAAGGCACCACAGATACACACACGTCCAGGTAGTTGGCACAGCACAAAGCATCAGGGCCTATCCATGTGCAACTAACAGTGTGTTGGACTGCCTTCTGGTTCATAGCCTGGCACACACAACCCTCCCATACACAGGAAACCCACCTGTCCTCCCTAACAACACTGGGAATATGACGGTCTCTACATATGTCTTTATATGTCTGGACTGCATCCAGCCAAACATTGTGTGTGAGCATTACTGTAGCTACAACACACTAGCTGAAAGGTTCCTAGCATGTAGTCACTGAATTGCAGTGGAACAACATGTTACCACTCCCACAACAGGTGGGAACATGCAGCACCTGTTCATCGACTACATGTAGACTATATGGCCCAGACCAGATGTGTATCCCCCGCTGTTAGGATGATACCATATACAACTCACACTGTATATACACATACCGCATGCAGCCCTTGCACAGTAAGACACAGTCATAATGTTATGCAGTGCAAATACTATTTATACACTTGAGGCACGTGTCAGACATGGGAACTATTGAAGGTCACAGGTATATATGTGTATGTGGCACACACATACATCATGTGTGCATTGCCATTGCTGGTTTAAGCAATGTCATGCATTGTTATGAACAACAACCCACACATGGGCATTTTGTGTGACATAAACACACGTGGCAGTTGGGGGTTTCCAAAACATACCTAACTGTGCTCTGACAGTAGTAAGAGACCCAGTAGCGGAGCGCACTATTTGCATTACTGGGCGATTTGCCCTGTTTGGCTGTACTTATAGTGTGGTAACATCACCTGTGTTTACTCAGGGAATATGCAGCATCTTGTGTATTGTAGTAGTTTCCAAAAGGAACTATTCTCTCACACTTGCAATTACACACACCCTAAGCAATGTCATGCATTGTTATGAACAACAACCCACACATGGGCATTTCGTGTGACACAAACACACGTGGCAGTTGTGGGTTTCCAAAACATACCTATCTGTGCTCTGACAGTAGTAATAGACCCAGTAGCGGAGCGCACTATTTGCATTACTGGGCGATTAGCCCTGTTTGGCTGTACTGATAGTGTGGTGACATCACCTGTGTTTACTGGGGGAATGTGCAGCATCTGGTGTATTGTAGTAGTTGCCAAAAGGAACTGTTTTCTCACACTTGCAATTACACACACCCTAAGCAATGTCATGCATTGTTATGAACAACAACCCACACATGGGCATTTCGTGTGACACAAACACACGTGGCAGTTGTGGGTTTCCAAAACATACCTATCTGTGCTCTGACAGTAGTAATAGACCCAGTAGCGGAGCGCACTATTTGCATTACTGGGCGATTAGCCCTGTTTGGCTGTACTGATAGTGTGGTGACATCACCTGTGTTTACTGGGGGAATATTCAGCATCTGGTGTATTGTAGTAGTTGCCAAAAGGAACTGTTTTCTCACACTTGCAATTACACACACCCTAAGCAATGTCATGCATTGTTATGAACAACAACCCACACATGGGCATTTTGTGTGACACAAACACACGTGGCAGTTGTGGGTTTCCAAAACATACCTAACTGTGCTCTGACAGTAGTAAGAGACCCAGTAGCAGAGCGCACTATTTGCATTACCGGGCGATTTGCCCTGTTTGGCTGTACTTATAGTGTGGTGACATCACCTGTGTTTACTGGGGGAATATGCAGCATCTAGTGGATTGTAGTAGTTGCCAAAAGGAACTGTTCTCTCACACTTGCAATTACACACACCCTAAGCAATGTCATGCATTGTTATGAACAACAACCCACACATGGGCCTTTTGTGTGACACAAACACACGTGGCAGTTGTGGGTTTCCAAAACATACCTAACTGTGCTCTGACAGTAGTAAGAGACCCAGTAGCGGAGCGCACTATTTGCATTACTGGGCGATTTGCCCTGTTTGGCTGTACTTATAGTGTGGTGACATCACCTGTGTTTACTGGGGGAATATGCAGCATCTGGTGTATTGTAGTAGTTGCCAAAAGGAACTGTTCTTTCACACTTGCAATTACACACACCCTACTACCCCACCCCCCTTGCCATTTGCAGGATTCATACCCCTACCTAACTATGTTATGACACTTGAGAGAGACGCATTAGCAGAGCGTGCTATTCGAATTACTGGGAGGTTTCTCTTCTCCGGCTGTACTTATAGGGTGCTGACATCATCTGTATTTGGAAAGGGTAATGTTCATCATGTAGTGTGTTCTCCTAATTGCCAAAAAGCACATATCTTTCATACAGAATTGCACTCACACAAACTCCCCTCATCCAAACACACACACTTGCCATTTGCAGGATTCAAACCCCTACCTAACTATGTTATGATACTTGAGAGAGACGCATTAGCAGAGCACGCTATTCGAATTACTGGGAGGTTTCCCTTCTCCAGCTGTACTTATAGGGTGCTGACATCATCAGTGTTTGGAAAGGGTTATGTGCATCATGTAGTGTGTTCTCCTAGTTGCTGAAAGGGACATTTCTTTCATACAGAATTGTACACACACTAACCCCCCTCCACACACACTGAGCATTTGCAGGATTCAAACCCCTACCTAAGTATGTTATGACACTCGAGACGGACGCATTAGTAAAGCGCGCTATTCACATTACTGGGAGGTTTACCTTCTCCTGCTGTACTTATAGGGTGCTGCCATCATCAGTGTTTAGAAAGGGGAATGTGCATCCTGTAGTGTGTTCTCCTAGTTGGCAAAAGGGACATTTCTTTCATACAGACTTGCACACACACTAACCCCCCTCCACACACACTGGGCATTTGCAGGATTCAAACCCCTACCTAACTATGTTATGACACGCGAGACGGACGCATTAGCAGAGCGCGCTATTCGCATTACTGGGAGGTTTCCCTTCTCCTGCTGTACTTATAGGGTGCTGACATCATCAGTGTTTAGAAAGGGGAATGTGCATCCTGTAGTGTGTTCTCCCAGTTGCCAAAAGGGACATTTACCTCACACAGACTTGCACACACAACAACCCCGCTTACCCACACACACACACACACACACACACACTGAGCATTTGCAGGATTCAAACCCCTACCTATCTATATTATGACACTTGAGGGAGACGCATTAGCAGAGAGCACTATCCGAATTACTGAGCATCTGTTCTGCACCTGCAGTATTTATAGGGTGCTGACATCATTATTTCTACAGAGGTATGTACATCTAGTACTACCTGTCAGGTGGGGGATAGCATATATATGCATTTGCAGCCACCTACTTCAGTGTCAGATATGCACATCGCACTGGCAGGTTATGTTCTATACCATGCTTCGTGACCACAGGACCTGTAACACACAACACAACCAGTCCAGACCACCCCTCCCACATCCAGGACACACACTTTGCTTCCCTGGGAACAGTGCCAGGGTATGCAGGTGTTCACATACACCATTCCAGTTGTTAATGTCAGGTACAGGCATATTGTGTGTGGGAACTACTCAGGCCTCTACAACATTACCCTACAGCCACTACAATTTGTGAGTCCATGTGCTATGGCAGAACCACTCACCACAGCCACAAGGGGGAATACATATTGCACCTGACCGTCTGCAACATGGGTACTCACTGTTCCACACCAGAGGTAGACCACCATTGTTGATATCTGACCATACCCACCTTTCCCTGGACATCCATATCCCATCCCCACCCCCAGGCAAGGTTGTCACTGCAAACAAACTGTATTTATCAAAAGCAGACTTTACACTTGTGAAGACTGGGGTGGAAGACTTCAAAGGACCCATGCTGGGGGAGTATACAGGCCACTCTGCATAATCCTTGACAATTGCATTCTATGAGCATGTGGAAGGTTTGCATTGATCATGCTATCCCAAATATACCCATGACTGCTCCACAACAGGACACCTGTCAGGTGTACACCAGCCATATATGAGCTGTCCAACAGACAGAGTGAGCTAATACATTGCAGAGCAGTAGCCCACAGAGGGAGGACATCTCTGAACAGTACCATCACATCACTTCAATCCCTCATAATCATCACGACACAGTGTTGACAGTGAAATTGTCCAGACAATGCAGATAAGGCTTCCCTCAGTCTGTTATTGACGCCCACTTACTGTTAGAGGTCCTCAGCAACCCTCTTCCAGCACACACCAACAACATGGATTTGGCTTAGCAAATTCAAACCCTGGGATCTCCACTGTGTCCCTGCTTGACAGAGGCACAGTACACTAGCCTCACACGGTGCCTTATGTGACCTACTTTACAGTGGCACAGTAGCCTACTGTACTGGGGAGGCAGACGCCAAGCACACTCTGGCTAAGCTGTCATTCCCTAGGGCAAACAGCCTAGTGTTGACCTCTACACCCATATGTTTAATTGTCAGATGCACATTATTTGTTGCTGATAGACTGTTTGCAGGTCTTTATTGCCATAGCATTCCCTGTTTGTATGAACAACTTGTGTATCTGTGGAAGATGTTGCATATGGGAGGGATCCACTATATCACATATGTCTCTGTAGTCATTTAACTGTGTGCACTGGGCAGATTGCTGTCATGTGGTTGGTTCCTGGAATAACACGTACAAATACCAGATATGTGTGGCCAACTGCTAAACTGAGATTTGGCCTAAGTGTGTGAGCATACCCAGTTCAGCCTTTCCATGGCATGTTGTCTGACATATGTCTCATTTATCAAAGTGTGCGAGCATGCCCAGTGTGAGCTTTCCATATGTTGAACTCTGCAGCCCACCACATTTGTGGATGAGTGTGAACTTCAACAATATCTCCCGTTTATGGTTGTGTGTTGTGTGTCATGTTGTGTAGTTACTGTCCATCTGCTTTGTGTGTGAACACAACAGGGATTATACTGTGCCTGCAGGGTTTGCATGGGATACTTTGCATATAGTTGTCAACATCCTTTCATACTGACCTAACACTATAGTACTGTATAGTGTACTGGTTCAGTACTTTCACTGTGGTGGACAGTATCCTGGGCTTTAGTCCTATCACTGCTTTACATTTCCATAGTGAGCACAACAGCCTGGTTAGGGGCCAGTTGTGCACATCTGACCATGTTGCATTATGTTCAGATATGAACTACTTAAACCAGGCTTGTCCAACATTGGTAGTGTATTCCACAACATAGATATACATTGGCAAACACTAGCGATGTGCCCTAGGCCATTTCTAATGCTAGTCGGAGAGTGTGTTTGTCCTTCGACACACATTGCACCTGTCAGGTTGTATGTTGGCAATATGTGTGTGTGTTTGGTATGTTGTTTGTAATATTTGAGTGATTCAGAGCATATCCGTGAATTCCCAACAAGGTTCCTACCATCAGTTGAGACAGCCTTGTGATTATCCTTAGTGTCCTGTACAATTTGTATCTTCATAGGTTCATACTAGGCTATCCACCCTAGGGCATTTATAAGCCTAGCCAGAGTGAATGTGGCTTTCGTCACCCCTTGCTATGTGAATATTATGGCCATTTATGATTTACTTTACTGTGCCTCTGTCTGGATGTGACACAGTGAAGACCCCCAGTGTACATCTACGATCATCCATCCACTTGGCAAGATTCCTGTTGAAGAGTGTCAGTGAGGGGCTCTGCCTAACATGGAGTGGGATTCTGTTCCAGGGTGTAGGGAGCCTCTGGGTTATGTATCTGTCCCTCCAGCACATCCTATTTCATTATGTGTTGAGGATGACATCTCTCACTCTCACAGCTCCGATGGCTTTGGGTTTTCTGGGGTGGAGCATGTCCATTACTCCTGTGTTGGACATGGCCTTGTACAACAGGCATACAACGCCTCGGTGTAGGCAGTATGTGACTGCATTCAGCTGGGGTGTCTACAGCCAGGCAGCATATGACATATATTTGAGACCCTTTATCCTCTTGGTGAGGTACCTTTGAGGTCTTTCTAACTGCTGCAGGTGTCAGGTAAGGTACATCCCAAATGAGGCATTGTACTAGATTATGGGTCTGATAAGAGAACAGTACAGGGGCACAATGACCTCTGTTGACGTAGATGTGAATCCTTTCATGATACGGTGTCCAATATAGACAGTCTTCCTAGTCAGATTGGCAATGCGAGTGTCACATAACAGGTTACTGTCCACTTGTGTCCCTAGGTCCCTGATTACTCCTTCCATACATAATGGTTTACCACCTATGTGGTAATTTGTGAGTACCTTGTTTGGTATTTGGTGGGACATTCATACTGTCCACTGTCTTCAGGATGGCTGGGTGGGGTTCCTGTGTGTGAGAGTGGTCTGTTGCATGCTACAGACTGTACAGCAGTTTTGCCTACAGTTAGGTGCACATGGGTGGTCTCCAATGCTTCGTGCATTGTCAGTTACCTGGACGTATGGGTGTCTGTGCTGAATATGGATACTCCCCCTCCTTTTATGTTTTGGTCCAGGTTTTGGGGACATAACGCATGATATGAGGTATAACCTGGTAGTGCTGGTGTGCTGTCAGGAGGCTTGCAGCAGGTTTCTGTCACTACACAGACATCGATGTTCTCCATACTGGGGAGGGCCTCAGGAGCATGCATATTGCGGTTTACACGTCTGGCGTTGGTCAGCATTACCCTTATGTTTCTTACCACTTATGTTTTCTAGGGTGGTGGGTTAGTCTTTTCAGCCTTGCCTACATAAGGCTCTATGGAGGTGGCAAAAGCCTTATCCAATATCCAGACGCCCAGGGGTAACAGGTGCAAGCCATCCCTGGAACAACAGCATGGCTTGTCAAGCATGACATCCCAAGAAGACAGACATTAGATCCTCTTGGAATGACAGCAGTAATTGTGCCACTTGTTAAAGCTGATTATTCTGTGTTTGTACTGTGGCATCATTCTTGGTGAGGGTAGGATGCTGCAAACGGTCAGTGTCATACCGGACTGGAGTACATACTCAGAGAGCTCATCTATGTCTCTTTTCATGTAGTCCAGGGAGGTACATCTCAGGTCATTCACGCCAGCATGGACAATGACTGCATCATATTTCTACTTGCTTTGGGGTGACCTGCGTACTTGTGTTATGTGGCGTATTGTAGCAGCCTACAGGCAGCTTACTGTACCCTTTCCCTTGTTCAGTCTGGTGAGCGGGACAGCAGTGTGTCTGACTATGGAGTCACCTATTACAACTGTATCAGGCATGTTGTTTCTCCTTCTGGCCTGTGACTGTTTGGCACACCAGCTTTGTGCACTATGTGTTGCATGTGCTATGTTTGGAGGTTGTGGTTGCTTGGGGGTCTGCTTTGGAGGCCTCTGTTGGTGTATTGTGTTTGTAATTAGGACCTCCAGGAATGTTTTTCTGTGTTTATGTCTTTGGTTTGCAGTTGTGATAGGTCTATGTGGGACTGGGTTTGTGGTGGTGTGTGGTTACCTTCTCCTCCTGACTAGTTTTGACAGTACTGAGTTGAGGGAGCTCAGCCTCCGGTTTGGATAAATGGTTGCATCTCTCACATATATTTGTATTTCTTGGGAGGAGTTGAGGGTTGTCTGTGTACTTGGGGCAGGTATAACATTGCCTCAGCATTCACAGATTCAACTTGTTGTAGCTGGCCTTAGTGGATTGTATGTGTGGACATATTTTATTGCCATACTACTGATCAGTGATTACTTCCCTTTTTATGTTTGCTCTATCATGTAGTAGCTTCCTCATTCTCTTGCATGGTTTGGTGATGGCTGGAGTCCAGCATGCCAGATGCCTGCGTGTATGGCATTGTGTCTTGTTGTTATTTGTGATTGCATAATCCAAGCATTCCTGGCCGTGTTCATGGAATGCCTGTATAACAGGTTCTGAGGTGTGGCCCATATTTTGCACCTGCACAGGGCCTTTAATGGATTCCACATCAGTTTGGAGGAGTGCAACTTTTGCTTTACACATGTTTTTCACTGTGGTTTTCTGGCCAGGGACTGTGGTCAGGATGTGTATATCCAGTGTGATTACTCTATGGTTTGGTCTTACCAGTGAGGGATACACTTCTCATCTTGCCATCCAGTACCCATGTTGCTGATTATCACATCCAGTATGCTTACCCCTCTTGTGGGAGTGGTATGTTGTTCCTAGGCATTTTGGTTTATGGATTCTAGGAACTTTTCTCCTACAGTAAATAAACCAAAAAACAAATCCAAAACCAAAATATTCACAATCCACGAAGACCCAAAATAGCGTATACTCTTTAATTATCCGCTTTCGTAAAAAACTTCATCAGATTCTGATGAAGTTTTTTACGAAAGCGGATAATTAAAGAGTATACGCTATTTTGGTGCAGTGTCGTTTTGCCTCTTCGTGGATTGTGAATATTTTTCTCCTACAGTGTTGGAGCTAGTATAATGCTCCCAGTCTATGTCTGGGTATTTTCAGTCACCCAATATAATGTGGTTTGGGGGGCTTGATATATTCATGTATTCCAACATAGGCCAGGTGCAGTTCCTGGTGTTAGGACAGTAGTCTGTAGCAGGCTATAAACTGGGAAGCAGTTTTAGCCACTGTTACTTGACCATGGCTAGTCCATGCTGCTTCTTGTTGTGGTACCAACATGGGGGTGTGGTTATCCTTGACAATTATTGCTAGTCACCCTCCTTTTGTAGCTTGTTCCATGTTTTGAGGCTGTACAACACAATATGAGGTGTAACCTGGTAGTGTTAGGGTGCTGTTGTGAGCCTTGACCCAGTTTTCTGTTACAGGACAGATATCAACATTCTCCATACTGGGTGAGTTTACACTGCACGCATCTTGCTGTTTAGACTTCTGGCATTGGGTAGCATTACATCTAGGTTCTTATCCCTTGTGATACCTCTGGAGGTGGGTTTGTGTTTTGAGCCTTACCTATTCAGGGCACGCTGTGGGTAACAACAGCCTTTGCCAGTATCCATGCAGCCTGGACTGATAGGTGCATGCCACCCCTAGCAGGTGGAGCATCATGTCATGCTCAGCATGTCATCCCAGGCTGGCACACATTGGATCCCCTTTGACTAACTGCAATACTTCCGCCAATTATTGCAATTGATCATCCCATCGTCATATTGTGGCATCATGCTTGGTGAGGGTAGGATGTTAGTCAGGGTCCTCAAGTGTGCATATACTACATGGTGTTACATTACTTAACACATGGCATTCATGCCTCAGGTGGTGCTGCAGGGCTGCCTCTGTCAGATGCACATATTATACTCCCTGTACATGTTTGAGAGCAGTTTATGTCATTTTAGGCATCCATGTTATTATATGAGTGAGTCAGAGAGGGGTATCATTCCCAGGGTTCCTACTGAGCCAGTGTATGTGCTATGCATTGCCTCTTTGCCAAGGCCAGGGCATACTGGGCATGCCTCCTTCTGCCTACTGGGGCAGGCTCAGGTTGTTCCTCCTCTGAGTCACGCTCTGCCTGTGATGGCCTTGGCAATGGTGGGGGGCTGTTTGGCCCGACCCTATGCTGGTCCTGCTGCAGCTGTTTTCGCAAGATCATATTATGTAGCATAGCACATACCATGACAATTTGGGTATATGTAGTTGGTGAGTACTGCAAGGCTCCACCAGATGTGTCCAGACACCGGAACCGTGACTTGAGCAGCCCAAACACACGCTCTATTACATTACGTGTTTGGCGTGTGCCTCATTATGACGTTCCTATTCAGGTGTGTGTGCGTTTCTGATGGGTGTCATTAGCCACGGCTCCAGTGCATAACCTGCATCCCCCACTAGGTATCCGTGTGGGATGTCCCCATTGGCAAATGTCTGGTACAGCTGCGTCAAATGCCAGATATGGGAATCATGGTAGCTCCCAGGGCAGCCAGCACACACATTCATTATTATGCCCTGGGCATCACACATGACCTGGCAGTTGATGGAGGGGAAGCCCTTGCAGTTAATGTAGGCCCTACCCCGCTCACCGGCTGGTGCTTTGATGCATATGTGCGTGCAGTCTATTGCACCCACTACCTCAGGGTATTCCGCTATTTGCTGGAAGAGACGCATATTGCTGGCCAATACCTCACGGGCATTGGGGAAATATACATGATCACCGACATGTGCTGACATGGCATCCAGGAACTGGTGCAGTACCCTGGAGGCTGATGCTTGTGATATCCCCATCATATCACCAGTTGGTCTCTGGAAGGTACCTGTTGCTAGTATTCTTAGGCCAACACATACCTTGGTTTCCACTGGGATGGGTTCCCCTCTGTTGGTTCTGTGTGTGAGGCGTGGCCTGCACAGCTCGACAATTTGCTGCAGGAGGTCTCTGTCCATTCTATAGCGCTCTACTATCTCCAGCTCATGTAACCCGTGGTAGGTGACCCTGGGCCTGTACACTCTTCTCCGTCTCCTCACTGTGGGTAGTCTGGCACCATCTGCATTGTCACCACCCTCAGCAAGTCGCCTATGTCTCCTTATGACAGCTATGGCAGCCCCTAGCATTTCTGCTCTGAGTTCAGCTTTTTCAGTTTTCACTTCTAATAGCTTACTCCTGTCTTGCAGTGTCTCTTGAGAGAAACATCTTGCACTGCTGTTTGCAGAGTTTTAAGTGCTTGGCTGAGCTACTGTTGTGCCTGTGTAATTGCCTGCTTCTAATTGTTTTCACCTGCTAGCTCCAGCAGTATTCCCTGTTAGCTTCCTACTAATTCTGTTGCTTCCTTTTTCCTTTCTGTTTCCTCAGGGGGGAGCAATGCGCATACCAGCAGAAACACGCTCACAGTGGCTTATACGTGCGCACACATGCTTACACGGTTTAGAATCTGCTTATTCGGGTTAAAACGCACGCACACCAGTGCAAACAGTCTTAGAGGTCTGCCAACATGCTCCCATATGCTCAGTCTGCCTTACACACGCGCACACTGCCCTACCCATGCCTCATGGCGTGCACACGTGCGCATGCACGCCCAGCAAGAAACTTTGGTGTAAGCAACAGTGTATACCTTCCATTTTTTCCCATGCTTATCTTGTGGCACTCCTCTTTCCATGATATGTGTCTGACATCTGTCATGTAACACTGACCTCCAATGAACTGCATTTCTTTCTACCATTCCCCCTGTGATGTCACCTATCTCCTACTCTATTCCTCCCCCTTATGTATCTCTTACACTACTCAGAATGTGCTCATTTGCTATATGACAGTGGGATTCAGTATCCTAACACTCATTTACATCAGATTGCCTACTAATGCTTAGTTACATCTCTTAGACTCAGCTTCCCCCTTTAGCAACCACTAAACGGTGGCCATGTTGTTTTTGGTCTGCTGGTCCCTGTATTGTAAATCCATGTATTGCATAAAACCCACATTTGTGGGTTTATAACCTTCATTTTTATGTTTTATACAGCACAACCCATTTGCGCGGGGCTGCGCTGCGTTTAAACATCGGCGATCGCCGAAAAAAAAAAGAATTATTTTTCATATTTGTATCGGGGTACCTTGCCAATGGCCACATATTTGGCCATTGGCATGCTGCCTGACACATATGCACCCTTTATTTGGAGCTGACATGGCTCCATTGTGATTTTTGCAGAAACGTACTCAGTTGTCAACTGAGTACATTTCTGCAGCTAAAATGGCTCTTACACGGGCTGCTTTCTGCTTCGTGGATCGCTACTCTACCTCATTTGCATGCCTTTCGGCTGCAAGTGAGGTATTTAGCATATCCACGCCCAGTCCATGTAAGAGACGTTTTAGCTGGTCTCTTACACGGAGTTTCGGGCTGTTCCTGGATCGCGAGGCTTGCATGGAGTCTTACACGTCTCTTACACTCCGTGCAAACCTTCGTGAATCCTGCCCAATAATTTTAAGTTCTCCCCAGATATATAGACTGCACCAAAGTTAAACATGATTATAAGGTCTAAACATTGCATTATTTCTTATCTTAATGTAAACAGAAATTTTGATTTTGCTATCATGTTTATCATAAAGTTATGATTATTTTACAGCAGCTAGTGCAATATAGTACATGGCACCTGAGAGACAAAATATAAATGTATTTATAACACACACACACACACACACACACACACACACACACACACACACACACATTGTAAATCCTACAAAATGTTTTATTTTATTATAATTTGTTCTAATATCAAAATCCTTGCATTTATTTAATTTTTTAACTTATTAGCACTATTGTTCAACTCAGTTCCTTGTACTTGGATGTTGTGCTCTTTATTTACTCTTACCATCTTATTCTGAGTACTTAACGTAAAGAAGGAATGTTATATTGGAAGGACGGAAAGATGCCTTAAACAGCGCATTTATGAGCATATATATAATATTAGAAAATTAAATTTGAACAATGCTCTAGCTAGGCATATAAGTCAGTATTCATCACATGCTTTCCTATTTTTTGTGATTGATCAAGTAGTAGGTATGGATGGGGAGGGGGGGGGTCCTGTGGCCTTAAAACTGGATGAAAGGGAACTAATTTGGCAATTAAAAGCTGAATGACAATTTGTCTATTAAATTTATTTTAAGATTGAAATCATGTTTTAGATTAATTTATTATTGTGGTAACTGACTTGTATTCATCTTTTAACCTGATTAAAATTGGTTGTATATTAGAAGTTTAGGATTTTAAGGGTAATGAAAATGTTTCGGTTTTGTGTTCGTTTAAGAGTGGTTTAATTATATAATTGACTAATTTATTAATTGATGTTTTTGGAGGGATATATAAAGGGTTTGGTGTGATTATTATTTTGTCTGATGAAGTTTGCTTATGAAGTAAACGAAAGCGCTTACTGTACTTACAGCTGGTCTGGTGTGTTTTTGGCTCTTTTTGGATTTCAAAGAAGGAATGTTCTGCTGAGAGCTGTATAATTATAATTACTTACTCTGTATTAAATTCATTGATTCCAAAGATCTGAGATGTTTCCATTTGTTATAGCATTCAAAATTCTAGCAAATTTAAGGAGTCATATTATTGTTTTTTTTTTTAATGCCAAAGTGATTATTAACTAAACAAAACATGTCATCAGTCTTTTTTTTCTTAAAAGCAACAGCTTCCTTTCCATCTAAGTTATGTTGTCTCCCACTCTGTCGTTATTATTATCCTTTATAATTTCTGTCTTCATTTTTCTATTGAAAACTGAAAGGTTCTTTTGGTTACAAATGTGATTTAATGTACCATCTAAAATACTCTCGTTTTGACTTTCTTCATGATTTTGAATGCTACCGGACATAAGAATCTGTGACCTGATTTTCATAATGAAGCTTAAACTGCTTTTAGCACTCTTACAACAAATTAATAAAATAGACTCATTGAACTTAATTTGGTATTTAAGCAGTACACTGTAGTACCCAGCTGTACCCAACTATGCAGAAAAGAGAAATGATAATAAACCTTAAACTAGACATGTATTGCCTTATCTGTAAAATGTAAACACTTGAACCAGAGCAAAGAAAAAAGAAAAAATGTAAGAAGTATGTAATTTAATTACTGCACAGGATACTAAAGTATTTTTTTTCATTTTTGAGAAATAATTTAATAAACACTTTTTCATACACCCGAGTTTTGAAAATGCCATTGCCTCCACTATAAGCCACTAACAGATCTCTAACATAAAAAAAAAATCTAAAAGCCTCTCTGGCTAGCATTTTCTGAAGAACTTAACACCCCCTCTCCACACCACCAATTCTTTATTTTTATAAAACATTCCTTTCCTATTTTTTTTTAAATCAGTTTTGCTGAACTCTGTAACATTGTCATGGAACAAATACAACTTGTTATGATGCTACAGGATTAATAACTCCCAGTTCACCCCTTAGAATTTTCAACTTACTGTGAATTTAGTGCAAGAAGAATGTGCCTAGAATATTTAAATACTTTGCAATAGGAGGCAAAATTTACAAATGGTTACTTTAATATACTTGCAAATTATGTTTTGGTAATATTCTAATGTAAGCTTACTGCAGAGTTAATAACAGAGCATTAACTCTTTTCAATACAAAAGCTGTGAGAATGCTAAACATAAACATTTTAAAGCAATGAAAGAACTGTCTCACAAAAGTGTGCTTCTACAAATGCCACTTCCTCACAAGTTATAAATTCAGCCTTTAATTTAAACAATTATTTCCACAGCACTTAAAACAATAAAAAGCAATGCAAACAGTTTACTTATTTCAATTTGAAAGTGGCATGCAAGAACTTGTTAAGCCGAATGCAGTCTGTTCTCAATGTAATAATGTCCTCAGCACTCTTCAAATTGCAGTGCCTAATTTATATTTAAAAAATGGTATTCAATACCTCATTCTGATTTTCTTCATGGCTTTGAACTGTGAGTACAAAGATAAAGGATGTGGAAGGAGGCACCAAGTTGTAAAACTCAAGTTGATGATCATGTTGTTGAAATGAACTTTCTTTTCTTTGCCACTTTCTTAAGCAAATCTTACAAAATCCAACCTGTCAGTTCCTTTAATACCATGTGGTGGCTCAAGGGAATGGCACCTGTTCTGAAACTGCAAAACCTTTTTGGTTCTGTTACTCAAAAGTCCTACTAAAAACCCGGAGCACAATACTGCCAAATATGGAGCTATAGTGTCTGTACCAAATGCAATTGTCTTTATCAGCAGTTAACATGATGCAATATAACCAATGGTTGTAATTGTCCTATGTTGCACCAATGACCCATCTACTATAAGAATAGTTACTGTATGCTATAATCCCTTTAAACTCTCCCTCAAAATGTACAAAAAAAAATGGTTTGACATTCATAAGAAAACCACAGGCACTAACTTCTTCACTCACAAAGAACCAAAAAAAAATGCACAATGTTCACAGTTTTTCATCTTCCACTTCCTTCTTCCTTACTGTAGTGCACAATCACAATCACTGAACTCAGCGATAGTGCGCACTCACAATAACTGAACTCAGCAATAGCGTACAATCACAATCACTGAACTCAGCGATAGTGTACACTCATAATCACTGAACTCAGCGATAGTGTGCACTCACAATCACTGAACTCAGCGATAGTGTACAATCACAATCATTGAACTCAGCAATAGTGTACACTCACAGTCACTGAACTCAGCGATAGGGTACACTCACAATCACTGAAATCAGTTTAGAGAAGGAGCTAACATGATGGAATTAAGTAGTGTATTATATGCGTTTACTGTTCAATTTTCCTTGGAGCGAAAAAAATATATACTTTGAATAACTACTAATACTGCTTTGCATAAACCTTTTAGTGAACAACAAAACAGAAATTACATTGTCTATAGACAATAATGACAACCAGCAAGATTTTAAGAAGGGGTTTTTATCAGACATTCTTATACTTCAATAAAACTTTTAAAAGATTAAAACGTAAAATAAAATAATACAAAATATAAATCCTTGCAAGCTAAAGCTCATCGATCCTGCACTTTTGAATTGTGATATCAATATGCTACTCTGTTCATGTGATACTTGATGGTTTTTGAGTTTTGGGTGCATTATAGCTTGATTGTATATGTGTGTGTGTGTGTGTGTGTGTGTGTGTGTGTGTGTGTGTGTGTGTGTGTGTGTGCGCGCATTAACCTGGTAGGTTGAAAAGACAAATGTCCCTTTTCATGGACAACCCAGGAGCACCATTTGTTTAGTTATTTGCTGTGAGTCTACAGTCTGCAGGTGGAAATTGAGGGATTCAAACTCAGGATTATTGGACAAAGCTTGCTAACAAGTCATAGCTTTGACATTTTCAGCTAAACTGCTAGGGGTCTGCATCCATGAAACATTTCAATCCTCATATATTCCTAAACACTGAAGAATATAGTCATATTTCATACTTGTTCTCAAACTCCTCAGGTAAAAGTTAAATTTCATTGTACTTACTCGCTGTATTCAAATGTTGTGTTTAAAGTCCCCAATCTTTTTGGTATAAGTTTTCTAAAGCCTTCAGCATCATTACACAATTTTAGATCCTAGGTAGCTGCTAGGCATGTGGTCCTGAAGGCCATTAAGGAGTCCAGGTCAGTTTACAAAATCACTGGCTAAATGATTTGCTCAGTTTTACACAATAGTCAAATGAAGGTCGAGGGAATACAAAACCCTAGACCACAGGAGTTAGCTCATTAACAGCTCACAGCATTAATCCTTTGCTCTAACTGCAGGACAATAATTATATGAAAGGTTGTTCTATCTGCTCATTACCCCTTGAACAATTTTCTTCCTATTAGAATGACTTTTATCTCTTTGGAGTCTCATTGCATCTCTTCTTAGATGCTTGTTCACTTCACTTTACTTTCACCATAACATTCAAAAAGATATGTGTCATGAAAGGTCTTAAATGCACAAATAATATTGCCCCTTGTTTGTCTATAAAATCATGAATTTGTGTTTTATAATTTTTAGTCTTTCTTCATAGCAAGGTTTTTTCATTATATGTTGTCTGCTATGGTAACATTAAAAATGTCACAGCTCTCTCGATCAAAAAAGTGTTCTTTTATTTCTAAATGTACTGAATATAGTAAGCACAGCCACTGAATGTATATTTGGCTAAATCTGTGCATATCCTGGCTGAATAAATCCAGTTGCATAAGCTTCATGCCTCACAGCATGCTCAGAGAGAATTTAAACCCGTCAACGCTCGCCTAGAAACTCCTTTCAGCTTAATGAGGAAACTGCATAATCAGACGATTGTTAAGACAGACAGATTACACACTTAACTACATTTCTTTCAAAAAAGTGTCTGCTCTGTAATAAGAGTGAAACACTCCAAATAAAGGCAGTATTAAACTTCTGAATGATGACAGCATTTTACACCTCATGCTGAATGGCCAGTTAAAGAACACATTATTTTTTCTTCTTTCCTTCTTATTTCTTACAACCAATGAACAGTGCTATGCATTGTTACTTTGCCCAAGAACATTATCAGTTGTAGAGCCCTTGTTTTCTTGGTACCATAGTTTTACATTTTAAATATCTTTAGTGGACTTTCCATTAACAACAAATATGTAATCTAACACAGAAAGGAAAATGAACATCTTCATTTAATGTGACATCATACTTTTGTGTCAACTGCTTTCCTTGGCTTTGGATCTACCTTATGAAAGAAAGTGCCACTGTTTTTTTAAACACTTTTATTGAGTTATCAATTGGGGCATAGGCAAACTTATATCCATATAAAAGTAATCAAACTATATAACAAGTTCACATTTACAAACATTACACATCATATATATTGTTATATATCATAAAATGTAAGTAACTTTACATAAATTGTTCAATTCCTGCCTTTTGTTAAACCTCATTCCTTCTCCAAAACAGTTTTGGGCATGTATTGTTCCCACAATTCCCATTTTTTATGAAATGTACTCCTACCTTTTTTTCTAAAGACCCCACTTCCTGTTCTTTTATCCCTGTTACAATATATACGACTTCAAGTATAGTTGGTTTAGATTTTGACTTCCATTTTCTAGTAGTTGCTTTTTTGGAAGACAGAAGAGTTAAACCTAAAACGCCCTTACTATGTCTAGGCAGTTTAGATCCTGTATCCCAGCTCAAAATAATAAATAATAATAATAATTTCCTTAGTTACACTCATTTGCTCACCCAGTATTCCCGACAGAATACTCTGCAGGGAATTTTAAAGTCTGCCAACTCATTAGACTCCCAAGACATATGTTTCCTCTTTCCTCCCCACCACACCTCCAACATTTGTTTTCTACCTGAGGAAAAATTCTTTGGACTCTGCTTGAGGTGTAAAAGTATCTATGCAAATATTTCAGTCTTGTAGATTTTGTTGTATATTTGGGAACCATGCACATGTCCTCCTATTGTTTCTTTGTGAATTGCATATCTAACCTCTCTTCCCAATCTTTTCTGACCTCTTCTGATTGATTCCTATTAATTATTGTGCAATATTTTATATGCCCTAGTAATTATCCCTTTGTAACAGCAGCTTCTGTTCTAGATACAGTTAAAATGTCAACCAGTGTAATTCTTTCATTTAGGATTCCCCTTTCCATTTCTCTTTGCTTATATCCTGAGACCAGTCCCTGATAGGAAAGGCAGTCACTAGCCTGCAA
The DNA here is from genome assembly GCF_019279795.1 of Protopterus annectens. Lineage (NCBI taxonomy): Eukaryota > Metazoa > Chordata > Ceratodontiformes > Protopteridae > Protopterus > Protopterus annectens. The sequence goes on along the minus strand of NC_056747.1, from coordinate 305,141,265 downwards.
TCCAAATGTCTTCTTGACCTCTTTCCATTCTGTTACCTTTTCCTATTTGTTCCTAATACATTGGTTCCTTTGCCAGCTTCCTGCAGTAAATTCCAGCTCCCACTTGCCTGTTCTCTGTATTTGCAGTCATCCGTATCGGCAGAATCTCCTTTCTTTACTCCTGTGTTGGCTTAGTTCATAGTATACTTTCCGCTACTTTATGAGTATGATATTCTATATGACTTTTGTTATTCTTCTTAAGGATCTGCATCCAAAATCCCACTTTTTCCTCATTTCTTGAATTACTCCCTGCTTTAGCATCATCCTTTTCCTCTTTAAATTGTAGCTTTCTGCTTGTGATATGCATAAGAGTCTTAACCATGTATCTCTAAAATATCCCTTCAAATCAGGTAATCCTAAACCTCAGAAGCAAAAGGGAACTGTCAAGCCATCACCAAACAACCCACCAAAACCACAGAAAAAGTGGTACATTGGGGATATAAAACAGACATTTGCACTCCAGGGAAGAGGGCAAGAGTCAAGTGGGTATGCTGATCCTCTCAATTGAACAAGGAAGTTTAGGATTACAGAAAAAAGTGGTACGGTGGGGACATAAAATGGACAATCACACAAAAGAAAGCAGATTAAAGATTTATCGAAATTAAGCACTTTTGCCATAAAAAATAATGTAGGACTTTAAGACATTACTTTTAATGGATATAAGTGATTAACTTCAATAAAGTTCTGCATTACTTTTTTATAGACAAAAGTGTTTAACTTCATTAAATTTTTAACCTGCATTCTTTTGTGTGATTGTCCATTTTATGTCCCCACCATACCACTTTTTTCTGTAATCCTAAACCAAAATTAATCTAAACCTCTTTGTTCAATTGAGAGGATCAACATATCCCACTTGACTCTTGCCCTCTTCCCCTCCCAAATAAGATCACTCAACTCTGTGACTGATGGAGCCGTTTTCTGTTTTACCTACTCCATTCTGTTTTCTGTTTTAAGAAATCTGCTTGATCTGGTGTTTTTGTTCTTTGTGAGAGATTTTCACTTAAATTATCTAGGCTGCACATTTCACATTTTTTTCATTGGTTAATTGTGTCTTGAGTGATATTTAAATACACAGTGAATTTGTGGCCCTTTGTCTTTTGTTGAAAAGATTTCTAGCTGACAAACTAAAGCACTGTTGGTGATTCCCTACTAGTGTTTCCTACCCACCCTCTCCTTTGTTCTTAATGCTTTTTTAAACCTGGTGATTTTAAGCAGCCCACTCCTAGTGTAAATTGAGCTTAAAAAGCTCCTCCCTTTCTAGACTGTTGTTGATAATATTGAATTATTTCTTTGCCTTTTCTTGTGCTTGCACTGAAAAAGTACATTTTGCTTCTCATTGTTTGTTCTATTGATTTACTTGATCTGAATTCGTTTTCTAGCTAGCTGTTGGATAAAGTAGTGTATTCTTATACTTTAGCAAGCGCTTTTTTTACATCAAGCGGTCAGTGGATTTTCCATCTAGTGCACTGGGAGGTTGGCTGTTCTGTTTAGGTTAGGGAAACGCATGAGATTTCTATATCAAGAAAATAAGTACATTTTGTGTCTCTCTGTTGCACTTTTTAAATTGCATTGTATCTGATCGCTGCATTTTTTCTGCATTTTTACTGTTGTGACTGCATATTTTCTGCACGTTTATAACTGTATTTTCAGCCTATATAGCATAGTCCAGATTCAGACCTGCTGAACCTAGCTTACTTTTGTTACATTTGAGCACTAAACCAGCCATCTTACATTAAGAAAGACTCCCCTGCACCCTGGTGGCAAAAGAGTGTGAATCCATCCTTTTCTGAGCTGGGTATTGCTGGAGGAAGGTTCACTGTGTACCTTCCTATTGGTAGATTAGCTTAAAACTGTTTAATTTTGCCTCTATTTAAGCCTTGCATTTGCTTGTTGCTGCGCATCACCCAGTATAGGTTGGTGGTGTCCTGTATAGATGCAAATGTCTCACAAGCTTCTCTGTTGCATTAAAGACAACTTAGTTGCACACTGAACAGGGTTGCTACACCTGTCATCCATAACCCTCAGTTTAACAACCCTCGATAGTCCTAGCACAAAAAAAATGGTCAATCTAGCCCACTCCTTTCCCTAATAACTTGGTAGTCCTTGTGCAAAAACTGGTCAGTCTAGCCCATTCCTTTCCCTAATAGCTCATATGGTAAAAACTTGATATAATGGACAGACAATTTTCCATAATTTCTCCGACCAGCCTGATTGACATGAGAATACTGAGGCAATGTAATAATTGCCTCATGTTTACTGACAACTATTTACTCCTACAGCAAACAAATACCCTATGTGAGAGATGTAGGTATGAAACTGGAATCACTTCTCTCATGTAACACTAACTAAATAGCAAACAGGTTGTCAGTGGACAGTTGTCACCTCTCACACAAACTAAAGACATGACACATAGACCGACATATGCTGAGGTACTCACTAGAAGTCTACCAACAGTTCAGAGACCTCCCAAACATAAACAAAGTGCAAACATTGTTACACAAATAGAAACTGCTACATATAACACATAGAAATGTGGCATAACAAATAAGCCCCTAAGGCAAAACACCTCTAAACCAAATGTCCTGGTCATAGGTCACTCCATAGTGAGACACACAGATGCTCCCCCCAACAGGCTGAACAAGGAGAAGGTCATGGTCAGCAGTCTGTCAGGTCTAGGGATCTGTCAGATCATGCATGCAATCAAGTCACTCAACAACAAGTACCATTATGACTTGGTCATAGTTCATGTTGGGGTGAATGACTTGAGACGTACTTCTCTGGACTGTATGAAGAGAGACATGACTGAATTCTCAGACTATTTGTCCCAGGTGGGTGTGACCCTAGCCATAAGCAGCATTTTACCTTCTCCCAGGATGATGCCACAATATAAACAAAAATTGATTGACTTCAACAGTTGGCTTAGCTTCTGGTGTCAGTCCAGGGGGATTCAGTATCTGTCAGACTGAGATGACAAGGTCGACAGGCCACACTGCTTTGCCAGAGATGGTCTGCACTTTTCTCCTCTAGGCTTTTGGCTACTGGCAAAGGCACTTGCCTCCCACATAGTGCCTTTTTTATGCAATGTCAAAACAACAAAATTTCCGATGTAACAAAATCTACTCAAGGCAAACTCAAGGTTCTGCTGCTTAATGCTAGTAGTCCAAACATGAAGCTGTACTCCTTGAAAGCACTCCTCACCTTGGAAGATGCTGATGTCTCTACAGTTACTGAGACATAAGTTCAAGGCTATGGACAGCACCCCGGCCGTGCAAGGTTACAATGCTTTCCGCAAATTCAGACCTCAAAATGAGCGTGAAAGAACCCAAGGCAGAGGGGTTTCCATCTTCATTAAAGCCAAGTACACCTTGAGACTGGTCAAATAGTATGACTTTCTCAAACCACTCCATGTCCAATTAACTCCAGGCAAAATACCCTACCACAACATTGCTAGCTATAGGTCCCCCACCATGAGCCAAGAAAAGTGCACCGCTTACCTTGGCTTACTGGAATCACTCTCCATACAGCCCAACAACTTAGTCATGAGTGATTTTAGCTATCATTCCATCAACTGGGTTTCATATACGAGCGCAAACATGCTCACCTAGCGGTTCCTGGACTTTGTTTATTCAAATGCTCTGGAACAGATAGTCTGCACCCCCAAAAGGGGCTCAAATGTCCTAGACATAGTACTCACCAACATGGGGAGTCACTGAACCCCCCCCCCATTTGTTGCCTTCCCTGGTAAGGTCAGACCATAAAACTATCTCATTTGAAGTAACTATTGGACTTTACACCCCCACAAGAGAAAAAACTGAAGAACTTCTCCAAAGCTAACTTCAGACTAAAAACGATGGTATAAAACATTTTATATCCCCCACACTCTGTACTAACACTGCCCTGTACAAACACTTAAGCAGCTGTATGGACTTGGCTGTACCTGACCAGATCAAAAACAGGTCCTTCTGAAAAAACAAGCCACCCTGGTAGACCTCAAGTATAAACAGGCTATATAACAAGAAGAAGAAACTGATGTCTAAGAATAAGAGGGAACTGACTCAGCAGAGGAAGAAGTCCCTCCACAGCTTGACGAAGCAACTCAGAAATCTTGTAAAATCCTCTAAAGCTAAGTATAAAGCTAAAATATTTTCCCTAGCTAAGGATAATCATAAGGCATTATTTAATTATGCCCGAAACCTAAAAGGGATTGTCAAGCTTTGTAAAGAACTGGTGATAGGTAGTACCATTCATAGTGTACCAGAGAAGATTGCCAGCCTGCTAGCTGGCAGACTTGGTGCAAATGTCACCCCAGCCCCACCAGCCATACCCCAAAGCATACCTGACACCAGTCCTCTGCCTAGAATCTCTAGGGATCAGGTCTTATCTGCACTCTCCAAGACCAAAAACACAACCTCAGTGAGACCAGATAGTATCCCAGGATGCTTATTAAGCAATCTAAAATGACCTAGCAGACCCTCTTAGTCCCCCCTTTAACCATAGCCCAAGAGCTGGCTTTGTTCCAGCAGAGTGGAGAACAACAACAGTAATCCTCTTGTACAAAGGTGGTCCATCAACTCACCCTGGGAACTATAGACCCATAAGTCTAACCAGTCTCATCTGCAAGGCCATGGAAAGAACCATCATGGACCTTATCAACAAGGACATAGGTGACCTTCAAACTCTAGACCCAACCCAATTTGGCTTTGTTAATGGTAGATCATGCTTATTAAACCTGGTGGACTTCTTTGAGAAAGTCAACAAAACCCTGGATGAAAGTAAGACAGTGCATACCGCCTAGCTTGACCTGGCCAAGGCTTTTGACACAATCCCCCACTCAGGTATCATTGAAAAACTTTCTCAGTTAGGGATTAATCCTTACATCACTAAAAATGGGTAGCCAGTTGGCTCACTGACAGAATGCATACTGTCAAAGTTGGTGACTCCACCTCTACCAGTAGACCCATCATCAGTTGTGTATCACAAGGTTCTGTGCTGGGTCCTTTACTGTTCAGAATCTACTTCTTGGAAGTCCAGGCTAAATTAGATGACCTTTGGCTTACTAAGTTTGCTGATGATTGCAAATTGGGTGCACTCACTGAGTTCCCCAATGATGTTAACATACTACAAGAAGGGCTAACACAGATACATGACCGGTGCCAAAGCCAGGGTCTAAAAGTAAATGCAAAAAAGTGCATTACTATTCCCTTTGACAAAGTAGAATTCCCTGCTAACTACAGTATTGACTACACCCCCTAATATCAAACCCAGTGGTGTGAGACCTAGGAATACAGGTAAACTGCAATCTGAACATCAATCACTAAGTTTCTTCTGTGGAAAGGAAAGCATTCTACATTGTACATCTCATAAGAAAGGGTATCACATCCAGGTCTAAGGATGTTATAGCCCCACTGTACTTAACCCTCATCAGACCACTAATGGAGTACAATGTTCCCTTTTTCATGTACCTCACCTGCACCAGTTGGCTGGACCACAGAGGTTCATCACCAAGAAAATACAGGGCCTCCAAACCATGATGTATATGGATAGACTAAAAGCCCTGTCACTGTACTCTGTATCATATAGGCTGCTGAGAGGAGACTTGTGCCTGGCCTACAGGGCAATCTCCAACCTTGCCCTGATGGATATGCTTCACATACAGAAATCTAATTGCACAAGAGTCGCTCACTCTAGGGATCTTTACCTAGCATGTGACATTAACAGAACATGCTGGAGAGACAAATATGTCTCCCAGAGACTGCCATTCCTCTGGAACAAACTTCCAATTCACATGAAGCAGAACTCCTCACTTGACTCTATTCAAACACAACCTAAAAAATGGATGGGAGACTGCAAATCCCCCCCGCCCCCGGGAGGGTGGTACCCATATCCCTCATGGACAGGGGGGAGTTGGTGTTGACCATAGACTAGTTCTGCAAAATACCTTCACTTCATAAGGACAGATGGGGCAACTTGGGATTCACATGGTCAGGCTTGTAAGAGATGTAGGGATGCTAGCCTAGTAACCTCCTATGAACCTATGCACTATTTATTAATTAATATCCACAATTTCTCCTTTGCTTGATAAAAATATGCCTGACTTTTGTAAAAAAGTAAAGGGAGTAAAAAGGGAAACTGCTTGTTTCTTGCTATCCAAAACAATAAACGTGAGACTACTTTTGAGTATAGTGGAAACTATTTGGATGACGTAGTATGACTATGTAACAGCTTTCCTAGATACTGGGTATAAAGGACATACTTCACTGATACTTCCATTTAACTCATTAACTCTGAACAGCTTTATCAGGAACCACTTTGGGATCAAGAGTGCATACCTCTCAACCTCTTAGAACAAAAAATCAGCACAAAATAATGGGAGGACAAAGGCCCAAAAATAAGAACACATTTTAAATACTGCTCTTACAAACTTAGAAGGTTGATAGACTAACAAATTTTGCATTAGTATGAATTTTTTGAAGAGTATGAAGTCTGAAACTCAAATGTCTGTCATTATTTTCTGACTTCAACCCTCGATTTACGAACAATTTGTTAGAAAAAACACAGTTTTATGAGAAACAGGCCAAAAACATGAGGCAAAAATATGGACATAATGAAAAAAAATCTGTACAATTGAGAGGTATACATGAGTGCTATCTCAGGTGGGTAGTAATTTCTGGCTACTCCACAGAATACTTCCTGCCAGTATACAAACATCCACATGTTTCCTTATCCACCATGCTAACAGCATGTAGACTACTGAAGCAGTATTCATTACTTTACATGTTGTTCTATTGTGTAATTTAATTTTGATGCTTTTGTTATAAAAAGTAAATTAGCATTGCAATTCTGATTGCAGTAATGCTTGCCTAAAATCCTCCTGTTTTAGTTAAGTCCCCAGTACCCCCAAGTTCTGTTATCAGTTACTCTTTGTCTGTTCTCCCGGTGTACTACTACTACTTCGTACATTTATAACAACAATTAAGAAAGTCTGCCTACTTAATAATTTTGGTCATAAATAATACATGGGAGAAAGCAATGAAAGCACCTCAGCCTGCCGTGTTGTAGATTACCAGGCCTGAAGATATAATAAATAAGTTCCGGTGGTTATGCCTAACACCTTGTGCTGTTAGGGACCCAATCTTCCGATTACCAGACCTGAAGATATAATAAATAAGTTCCGGTGGTTATGCCTAACATCTTGTGCTGTTAGGGACCCAATCTTCCTTAATCTCTAACATCTCAAAAAAGCATCGCAAAAAGCAGCTGAGGCCATTTCCTATCCCGTCTCCATAATCATAAACCGTACCTTGTCAGAAGCCTTCATCCCCTCCATATGGAAAATGTCCCACATTATTCCTCTCCATAAAGGTGGTAGCTCACTAGAGCTAACCAACTACAGACCTATAGCTATACTCTCACCCCTGGCCAAAATTATGGAAAAGTGTGTCCACAAACAACTGATGGAACACCTCACCAAAAATAAAATTCTAGCCAACTCCCAACATGGCTTCAGGCCAAATCACAGTACCACATCAGCCCTACTATCCTTTTCTAATACCATCAATAACTTCAGAAACAGTAATAAACTATCATCTGCTCTTTTCTTAGACCTCTCCAAGGCCTTTGATATGGTGAACCACATTCAACTCTTCCATACATTAAAAAAACTATCACTCAGCAATTCCACACTGAAATGGTTCCAATCCTACCTGTCCAATAGGCAACAGGCTGTTCTATGGCAGGACAAATTATCTACATGCCTACCTGTTACACTTGGAGTTCCCCAAGGATCTATTCTTGGCCCTCTTCTCTTCACCATCTTTGTTAATGACCTGCCCACAATCACCCCCATGCCACATGCATTCAATATGCAGATGATTCGACTATCATCAGCACTGCCTCCAACCTGGCAGACCTCACTGCTTCAACCCAAGACACCTTCAACCTAATAGAAAAATGGTTCTCAAGTCGACAACTAGTTCTCAACCCCAACAAAACAAAACTACTTACTTTCTCACCCACTAACAAGACTCTTCCCCCCACCTTCTCTATTACATCCTCCAATGGAATCACTATATCACCAGAAGCTCACACAAAGCTATTAGGTGTTACCATTGATAACTCCCTTAAATTTGACACCCATTTCAATCTTACCATCAAAACCGTCAATAAAAAGCTTGGCTCTCTCTATAAAGTAAAACACTTTCTCACTCCTCACGCTAAAGTTACAATTGCCAGCACACACCTACTATCAACTCTTTTCTATGCATCCCCCCTCTTTACAAACCTAAACAAGACAACCCTTAACAAACTTGCTTCTTGTTACAATCACATAGCTAGATTTGCCACAAATTCCACCTTTAGAACGCACCACTGCACTAACTTGAAGCAACTAGGGTGGTTAGAGTTTTCCAGCCAACTCCATTTCAACCAACTCAAAATGGCTCACCAGATACTGTATCACCCAGAGAAAACACCAGCTCTGAAAAACATCATTCACCCCTATATTAACCTGCAATCTTTACGCTCCTCCAATAAGATCTTAGCTCAAACTACCAAAGCCAATAATTCTGCTGGGGATTCTCTATTCTCAAACTTTGTAGGTAAAATGTGGAACTCCCTACCGACCATGCTCACCTCAGAACCCTCACTCCTACAATTCAAAAAAGCTTAAACCCCATCTCAATACTCTCTGGCAATGTCCCTGTTCCAAACCTGATTAACCACTATCATTTACCCTTCTCTTACCTCACTATCCTTAACCGCTTTTTAACAAGGCGCCTCACCTTTGTAACTGACCTATGTTTTTTTTTATTATTTGCTGCTGTTGTTTTTTTTCCCAAGATGTGATGTATCTTTATATTGTATTTAGAACTCAACTATCTTGTTCATATGTCTGTTATGTACTTGGAGCTTTTCTCCCCGGGCCTCCACTGAAAATGGACATGTATCCAGTCGGACTCTCCCGGTTAACAAATGTAAAATAAATAAAAATAAATAAAATCTCCACAGAACAAATGGCCTCACAAACACTCAAACTAAAGAATCTCCATAATCAAATAACATGTATTGAGGGGGGGGGGCACCATATTACTCTGTCTTTCCTCATTACTGTAATAATCTTCCTTTGTTTTATATTAAAAACAGAGTGATAGCCTCACTTTCTTTAAAATAAACCTTGAAAATTGGATGGATTCTCATAAATTCATCTTGGGCCTGGCTTCATTTGCCCTTCTGTAGGCAGGAGTTACCCTAAGAGTGTGGGTATTGGGAAAGTGATTGTGGGCCATGGAGTGGGTCTGACTTGGAAACTCTTTGAATCTGATTACTGTAATGTTTTTACTCTACTGAGCCGTAGGGACTCCACATCCTAATTTCTGCAGGCAGTTCAGGAATTCAAACAGAGGCAGAGACATAAGGTTGCTGGAAAGAATCCTTAAGAAAGTGCCAGATGGGTGTATCTGATAGAGGAGAAAGTTTATGATTAGATTAGAGGAGATAGAGCTCTTCTTATTAGAAACATGAATTATCATGTATTAAATAGTGGAGCTTTTCTCCTCGGGCCTCCACTGAAAATGGACGTGTATCCAGTTGGACCAGCCCGGTTAACAAATGTAAAATAAAATAAAATAAATAAACAGTGGGACATAATATGGATGCACAAGATAATGTTGGGGACATGAACGGGCCACACTAAAAGGAATGACAGAATATGAGGCCTGTGGCAGCAGATTCTTGAAACCATCTACTTCCATGACGAAGAGTAGGGCAATGGTATGAGCTACCAAAGTGGGTGGTCGACTGGGAATCCACAAGGACACGAGACCAAGAGGGAGGGAGAATAAGGAGGGATGTATTTGGATAGAAGTTTAAATGCAATTAAAGGGTGGACTAAATAGACTGACCTATTCTACCATCAAGAAAACACTGCTATGATGCAATGTAACTGCTTGTCTGGCAAATGTATTACATGAACGGTTGGGTTGTTTTGCACTGACATGTACCAGATATGTATTACATTCATGCACAAGTGATACATAACTTTCTTACCCATATTTGCTGATGTACTACATTACTGTAACGCTGACTATATTACTTTTTATTAGAGCTGGGAAATTTGGTTGTACGGAAAGGGCCAGTGCTTTCATCTAGCCAGCTTTAGCTTTGTGTGAGTCCACACTCCTTCAACAAACAGTGAATGAGAATTCCCAGTTCAGAGAATGAAATGTGCTACTGTGAGTGTAAAAAAGCATAGTGAATGTCAGCTGTATATAGATACATTAGACTGTTGTACCCATTGCAAGAACTGTTATCATACTGCAGATAACACTGAAATTTTAGCATTTAATGTTTATTTAGCTCCATTCCTTATGCTTGTCTGTAGCTGTTAATTTTTTTAGCCCTACAACTGAGACAAAAGAACATGACAGATTTCAAGTTACCAAATTTCTTTCACCAAAACAGTCATCAAACCAAAATTATTTAAAGAAGTGGGGGTTCTAGCTCCACTAGGCTCTGATCACATCTATTCCACACTGACCTACACACCTTTTGGGTGACTTTCTTCTAGACTCCTTCCAGTAATTTGATGCCCTTCTCCTTTATGGTCCCCAGAACAGCATGTAGCACTCACAGTGTTACTGACCAGGTCTAGTAGGTCATGAATTACCCTTTCTTCTTTTACTGCCCACTCACTGTGCTCCTGATACTCCAACCAAGGTATAGTCCTTGCTTACAGATCCATTTTGTGCTCTCAAATCCTTATATCCATTATAACCATCTAACATGGCGTACCATGCTTGTCATGAGCACCTGAACTAATTTATTATATTTGTCTGCAGTGAACCTCAACTGCCACATTTCTGCTCAGTTGGTCAGCCTTTCCAAGTCTTTACATCGATTTTTTATTAGTAAAGGCACTCATCCTGTTCGCTATTCTTTGTTCCCTCTGATGTGTCTGAATCAGACAACCTGGACAGTACAAGGGCAGGACTGAACCACACAGTACTGCACCAGTAATTCTCATTATACAGTACAAGAGCAGGACTGAACCATGCAGAACTGCACCAATAATTATCATTATACAGTACAAGAACTGGATTGAACCATGCAGTACTTCACCAATAAAAAGAAGTTATGTCTTGCCATAACGTTCCATCTGTATTGTTGATCTTCATCCATTCATCACTGATGGGTTTGGTTCCGAGTCAGCCTTATACCCAAGCTTTCACCAGCCCAAAACTCTCGAGCTAAGACTTTACTCATAATCCCCTTCTCCCTGTTACCTCAGATTGAGTTTGCACTTGCAAATAAATCAGAGGCTGTCTCTGAGCAGAAACCTTAGTACAGGATATGGACCCAAAGATTCCCCCAGGAGCCTATAGGTGAGGGAAGGAGGGTGGGAAGTGATGAATGGATGAAGATCAATAACACAGATGGAATGTTATGGTAAGACATAACTTCTTTATCTGATGTTGTTAATCTTCATTCCATTCATCACTGATGGGACAGAGTCCCCAGATACCTTATATCCAAGGGTGGCCCTACGGAAGAACATTCTTGAGTACCATTGAACCAAAGGATGCTCTTCCCCTGGAAACCAGATCTAGCTTGTAATGAGTGATGAAGGTATGGGGGGAAACCCACATTGCTGCTGCACAGATGTCGTCCATTGAAGCTCTGGAGTGGAACGCCACAAAAGTTGTCATAGATCTAGTGGAGTGACTCTGATGTTAGGTCGGACAGATTTCCTTTCTAGTTTATAAATGAAGGTTATGCAGTCTCTGAGCCATTTGGATAGAGTCACTTTAGAAACTGACTTTCCCATTTTTGGGTCAGAAAAAGAAATAAACAATTGGTGTGATTTCCTAAAAGTTTTTGTCCTGTCCAGGTAAAACCTCAATTGTCTGTGAACATCCAATAAATGTAAACAATACTCTCTTTTGTTAGCAAATTTAGGAAAGAACACAGGCAGGTCAATAGTCCAATTAATGGATAGTTCAGAGATTACTTTTGGTAGAAAGGAAGGATTGGTCTGTAGTTATACTCTCTCTTTATGGAAAATCAAATAAGGACATTTGGTACAAAGAGGTTGGAGCTCGGAAATGCACCTAGCAGAAGTAATAGCCACTAGAAAAAGGGATTTCCAGGATAGAAACTTAATGTCACATGTGGCTGCTGGTTCAAAGAGGGACCGTGTCAAAGATTGTAAGACAAGAGTAAGACTCCAGGGTTCTCTGGGCTGCTTAATTGGAGGTCTTGAATGGTAGATTCCTTTCAAAAAGGTCTTGCTTAGGTGATGAGAGATCAATGAGGAATCACCAAAACCATTATGAAAATTCAAAATAGCAGCTAAATGAACACGAATGGTTGAAGCTGTGGAGCCCTGCTGGAAAAAATCAGATAGGTACTGGAGTACAGTGATGGGTGCCGAAAAAGGATCTGTGCCTCTCTGTCTAGACCAAATAGAAAATCTCTTCCATTTGGCAGCATAAAGTTTCCTTGTGGATGGTTTATGAGAAGCCAGAATAATGTCACATACAGGAAATGAAAGATTACAATTCCCAGCAATGACTGGAAGTAGAGAAACCAAGCTGTGAGGCTGAAGATGGAAAGGTTTGGGTGGCTCAGCCCCTGAGGGTGAGATAGATCTGGAGTTGGATCCAGAATCCAAAGTCTGCAAAGAAGATGAGGCCAGAGAAAGGGGAGCCATACCTTTTGAGGCCAAAAGGGGGCTATGAGGATCATCTTGCTTTTCAACTGAAGGGTTTTCTTCCGGACTAGAGGACTCAGAGGAATAGAAGGATATGCATAAAGAAGTCCCGTGGGCCAGTCGTGAGTACGTGCATCCCTCTGGGACTCCCCCTGTGGGGGAATTAGGGTGAAAGAGTTGCTGCACTTGTGGTTGGACGGGGAAGGGAACAGGTCGCAGCAAGGCTGGCCCCAACAGCTGAAAATCTTCACTGCTAAATTGGGATCGAGGGAACCACTCATGAGATAGGAGAATGCACCTGCTCAATTTGTCTGCAATCACGTTGGAAATCCCCAGAATATGTGTTGCTATCAGAAAGCAGTTGGAAGCTATAGCCCATTGCCAAACTCTCATAGCCTCTCAACATAGGGGATAGGACTTGGTTCCTCCTTGTTTGTTGATGTACCAAACTACTAACATGTTGTCTGATTGGATAACAACAGTTCCAGAAGGAAGGGCAGCCTGAAATGCCTGCAATGCTAAGAGCACTGCCCTCAGTTCTAGAACATTTATATGCAGATCGGCCTCTACGTTGGACCATGTACCTTGGACATTCATTCCCTGATAATGCCCCCCCCCACACCCTATCAGGGAATCGCCCATGGTCACAATGGTGTTGGGCTGAGAGGAATGGAAAGATCATCTCCAAAGCACTGGGTCTGGCTTCATCCACCAACAAAGATCCAGTTTGCAGCGATTCATAATGTGGATCTTGGATGACAATGGATGCTGATTCAGATATAATTGGGTCAGCAGTAGCCACTGTAAGAGTCTCATGTGAAATCCTGCTAGGGGTACTATAGCTATAGATGCTGCCATTAATCCTAGCAACTGCAGAACCTGTCAGGCCGAGACCACATTGTGACAGAGAATCACATGGTGCTGAATCCTTATTCTTTGAAGCCTGTGATCCAGGAGAGAGATCAAACAAGAACGAGTGTTGAACTTTATCCCTATAAACTCTAGGGTCTGGGTTGGGGTTAGATAGGACTTTTCCCAGTTTATAGATATTCCTAGGTGGTGTGCCAGAGAGAGAGAGAGTGTAATGCAAGGCTTTTACCAATAGATGCTTGGTGGGGGTGGTGAGGAGCCAGTCGTCAAGATATGGAAACTCCCAGAATCCTTGCAATCTCAAGTGAACTAGCACAGCTGCCATGCATTTTGTGAACACTCTGGGGGCTGTAGAGAGTTCAAAGGGCAGGCCACAGAATTGGTAATGATTGGCTCCCAGCCAGAAGCAAAGGAACCTCCTGGAGCGTTTGTCCATTTTGATGTGGTAATATGCATCCTGAAGGTCTGTAAAGCATATCCAGTCGCCTTCCTCCAGAAAAGGGAGAATGGACTGAAACATGACCATCTGGAACTCTGTCTGTCTGATGAACTTGTTTAAACAGCTGAGGTCCAAAATTGGCCTCCTGTCCTCCATCTTTTTTGGCATCAAAAAAAACCTTGAGTAAAATCCAGATCCTATCTGGTCTGGTGGGACTTTTTGGATGACTCTTTTTATGCACAGCTGTTTTATCTGTAAAGCTGCTTCGTCCCTTAGACTGGATGGAACATGTAGGATTCACTTTGGAGGTTTTGGGTAAGAGTCAAAAGGGATTTTGTAACCTCTGGAGATTATCTTCTGCACCCAAGAGTCGGTGGTAATAGATATCCAGGCATCAGTGTGCAGAGAGAGATGTCCCCCGACTGCTTCCAGAGGAAAGCAACCGGGCTACTCTTCAGGAGCACTGAAAGGACTGCCCAGAGAAAGAATCTCTGGAGTCCTGATTATGTGGACCCCCCCCTGCCCCTGTAGGGGCACCTTCTGGAAGTGTTTCCCCCACTGCCTCTGGAAGTAAACTCACCATGTATGGGGTCTATATCACATGGTCGAAAGCTAATAATAGCAAATGACCACAATTTTGAAAATGTCGGAACTCAAAGTTGTTATTATGGGGTCACACTACAGTGTAGATAGGGGTATTTGCCTTTTACTCACTGTAGAGTTGGTATATTTAATTAATGGGGGTGTGGGGGAGTACAGCCCTCCACAATTGCAACTTCAAGTTCTATTGTTTTCAAAGTTGTGGTCGTTTGCTATTATTCGCTATTGACCACATGATATAGACCCCACGTGTGTCACAAAAAGACCCCTGAGACGTTTTGTACCACAATTTTGCGTAAACAGAAATATCAAAATAACAGTATATTCCAAAAATCAGAGACTTAGCTGAGAGCTGGCTTGAACGCGGCTTTATGGCGATGTGGCAAACAAGATCTGAGGTAACAGGGAGAAGGGGATTATGGGTAAAGTCTTAGCTTGAGAGTTTTTGGCTGGCATGAGCTTGGGTATAAGGCTGACTCAGTTCTGAGGGCTCGGAACTGAACCCATCAGTGATAAATGGAATGAAGATTAACAACATCAGATTTCCCATTATACAGTACAAGAGCAAGACTGAACCATGCAGAACTGCACCAATAATTCTCATTATATACAAGAGCAGGACTGAACCATGTAGTACTGCACCAATAATTCTCATTATTCAGTACAAGAGCAGAACTGAACCATGCAGTGCTGCACCAATAATTCTCATTATACAGCACAAGAGCAGGACTGAATCACGCAGTACTGCACCAGTAATTCTTATTATACAGTACAGGAGTAGGACTGAACCACACAGTACTGCATCAATAAAAAGAAGTTATGTTCTTACCATAACTTTCCATCTATATTGTTCATCTTCATTCATTCATTACTGATGGATGTCGGTTCCGTCCTCAGAACCGAGTCAGCCTTGTAACAAGCTTGTGCTGACAAAAAACTCTCGAGCTAAGCTTTTACCCACAACACCCTTCTTCCTGTTACCTCAGATCAAGTTTGCCCATTATAAGTAAAGCAGAGACTTTCTCTGAGTAAAAACCCTAAAGTAGGAGTAGGACCCAAACTGATCCCCAGGAGCCTCTGGAGTGGGTAGGTGGGTGCAACATAATGAATGAATGAAGATGAACAACACAGATGGAATGTTATGGTAAGAACATAACTTTTTTATTTGATGTTGTTAATCTTCATTCATTCCTTATTGATGGGACAGAGTCCCTAGTTGCCTTTAGTCCGGGGAGGCCCTTACAGAAGGATGTTCCTGAGTACCATTGAACCAAAGGATGTTCTTCCCCTGGAGCCCAAATTCAGTTTGTAATGAGTGATAAAAGTATAAGGGTAGCCCAAGTTGCAGCTGCACAAATATCATTCAATGAAGCCTTTGCATGAAAGGCAACAGAAGGTGCTACTGACCTGGTGGAATGTGCTTTGACTTTGCACGGTAGAGGAATTTTATTACGTTGGTAAATCATGCATATACAGTTTCTCAACCATTTGGACAAGGTTACTTTTGAGACAGGATTTCCCAATTTTGAGCCTGAATAGGACACAAATAGCTGGTCTGATTTACTTACTGAGTTTGTTCTGTCCAGGTAAAAACATAACTGTGTACATCCAGCAAATAAAAACAGTATTCTCCTTTGTTTGAGTAGTTGGAGAAAAAGACTGGTAGATAAATCGCTTGGTTAATTGTCAAGTCTGACATAACCTTGGACAGAAAGGAAGGACTGGTCCGAAGTGATACCCTGTCTTTATGAAATGCCATGTAAGGACATTTAATACACAAAGCCTGAAGCTCTGAAATGCATCTGGCTGATGTGACAGCTACCAAAAAGAGTGTTTTCTAGGACAGGAACTTTAGGTCGCAAGTGGAAGCAGGTTCAAAAGGTGATAGTTTCATGGATTGTAGTACTAGTGTTAGATTCCAAGGTTCAATGGGTTCCCTGAAGAGATGATGGGAGAGTAGTGATGAGTCTTGAAAACCATTATGGAAGTTTGAGGTAGCAGCTAAGTGTACTCAAATGGTTGAGGCTGCTGCTCCTGAATGCAGAAGACTTGATATATAATCAAAAACTACACTAACAGGAGCTGAGAAAGGGTCCAGTTGTCTTTGTCGGGACCAAATAAGGAGCATCTTCCACTTGCTGAGATAGATTTTCCTAGTGGATGGTTTATGTGAAGCCAGACAGATATTATGCATGGGGGGTAATGTTATTCTGCCTGGCAATTACTGGAAGTGGAGAAACCAAGCTGTCAGCTTCAGACTGGAGGTGTTCAGGTGAGTCAACCCTTGTGGGTGCGAAATCAATTCTGGAGTTGGATCCAGAATCCATGAGTGATATACTAGATGAGATCAAAGAAGAAGAACCAAACTTGTCATGGCCAGTAAGGACAAATGAGGATTACTCTGCTTCTCAGATGAAGGGTTTTCTATAGAAATTAGGGAATCAGGGGAAAGGGAGGGAAAGCATACAGAAGCCTCGTGGGCCAATCGTGAATCAGAGAATCCCTCAGGGACTCCCCTTGTGGGGAAATTAGGGCAAAGTAGCTGCTGCATTTGTGGTTTGCTGGAGAGATGAATAGGTTGCAGCAAGGCTGGCCCCAGTGGCTGAAGATCTTCGCCACAATAATAGGATTAAGGGACCACTCGTGAGGCAGTAGGATACATCTGCTCAGCTTGTCTGCAATCACAATGGAACTCCTGGGAATATGCATTGCAGTCAGAAAGTGGTTGGAAGCTATCGCCCATTGCCAAATTCTCATGGCTTCTCGACACAATGGGTAGGACTTGGTTCCCCCTTGTTTGTTCATGTACCAGACTACTGACATGTTGTCTGATTGAATAGCAATTATCCCTGATGAAAGGATGGATTTAAATGCTTGCAATGCTAGAAGCACTGCCCTCAGTTCTAGGACATTGATATGCAGGTGGGCCTCTATGTCTGACCAAGTACCTTGGACTATCTTCCCTTAGTAAAGCCCCCCACCCTATCAGGGAAGCATCTATAGTCACTGTGGCCCTGGGCTGTTGTGGGCAAATGGGGTGACTCCATAGTTGTCCATCTGGCTTCATCCACCACATTAATTCCCACTTGCACTGTTGAGTTATCCGTATTTGAAAGGACAAGGGATGTTGTAAGGGGTACCATTGTGTTAGAAGGAGCCATTGCAGAATTCTCATGTGTAGTCTTGCCAAGGGCACTATGGTAATTGATGCTGCCATGAAACCCAGGAGTTGAAGGACTGTTTGAGCTAGGACTAAGCTTCGACAGAGTATCACCCAGATTTGGGATCTTATCCTGTGTAATCTGTGGTCCAGGAGAGAGACTAGGCAAGTATTTGTGTTGAAAATTGCTCCAATAAACTTTAAGGATTGATAGGGAATCAGTTTGCACTTTCCCTGGTTTATTGAGCTTCCCAGAGATTCTGCTCATCTGAGAGTGTAGTTTAGTACTCTCTGCAGTAGACTCTTGGTGGGGGCAGTAAGGAGCCAGTCCTCTAAATATGGAAACACCCAGAATCTTTATAGTCTCAAGTGAGCTGTTACCACTACAATGCACTTGGTGGACACTCTGGGAGTTGTAGAGAGTCCAAAGGGCAGCACGCAGAATTGAAAGTGATTGACTCCTAGCCAGAAATGAAGAAATCTTCTGGGGTGTTTGTCCATTTTTATGTGGTAATACGCATTCTGAAGATCTATTGAGCACATCCAATTATAGTTCTCCAAGAACAGAAGGATAGACTGAACCGTGACCATCCGGAATTTTTCTTGTTTGACATATTTGTTTAGGATGCTGAGATTCAGAATTGTTCTCCAGTCCCCAGTCTTTTTTGGCACTAAAAAGAATCTTGAGTAGAATCCGGATCCTATCTGGTCTGGTGGGACTGTCTGGATGACTCTTTTATGAAGCAGCTTTTGAATCTCTAGCCCTGCTGTTTCCCTTTGACTGGGTGGAATGTCAGGAATTCGAATTGGTGACTTTGTGTAAAGATTGAATGGGATGTGGTATCCTCTGGTTATGATCCGTTGTACCCATACATCTGTTGTTATTGTTAACCAGGCAGAATGGTGCAAGGAAAAACATCCCCCAACTGCTTCCAGAGGAAGGCAATAGGGCTGCTTCTCAGGAGCACTAATAGGGTTGTCCAGAGAAAGAATCTCTGGAACCCTGGTTATGTGGACCCCCACTGCCCCTGTAGGAGTGCCTTCTAGATGAGTTACCCCCTCTGCCCCGAGGAGTATACTCACCACGTGTGTCATGGAAAGGACCCTGCAATTTCTTGAGCCACATCTTTCTGCTCCTCTGGTTTCTAGAGTATGGACACTGAAAGGTGGAAAAACACATGCCCAGAGCAGACAGGGTCTTGCCATCCTTCTCACACTTGGCCAATGTGTCTTTCAATTTCAGGCCAAAAAGGGAAGAAGCTTCCACTGGAGTGTTAAAAAAGGAAGACTTAAAAGGGTCCGAAAAGTCACAAAGGTGCATCCAGGCATGACGTCTCATGACAACACCTGAACCCGTTGCTCTGGCTGCTCCTTCAGTGGCATGAGAAATCAGACACATGGAGGAGTTAGATATGGATTCCAGGGTAGCTAGCTGTGAGGCAATTTTGTCGCGGACCTCGTCAGAAACAGCTCCTGCTAAGGTTCCGGAGAGTTTGGCGACTAAGTCTCTCTGAAGCCTAGTGAAGTGTGCCAGATAATTCAAAGACCTAACAGCAAAGGTCGATGATGCAAAGACTCACTTCCCTAACCTGTCCACTACCCAAGACTCCCTGTTTGGGGGTGGACAGTTTGGCACTCCTTGGTCAATTTCTTTTTTGTGGTAGCTGCCACCACCATTCCATCTACTGGAAGACCCTTGGGCCAGTGTGGGTGCTGTTTGGGAGGAGATCAAATTTTGTCCGGCCTACGTGGGATTGGTTCAGTGATATCAGGACTCTTCCATGTGTGCTGCACGATGAGCTGAACCAGCTCATCTGCAGGTGGGGTCACCCAGGAAGTAGAGGGTTGAGCGCAAAAAGCCTGCAGGAACACGGACTCATCAGAGGAGGGATTGGTGGGCTTCCAGTCACCCTTCTGTTTTAGTATTTTAAGGATGTCTCCAAATGAGACATCATCAGGGGGTGACCATGTGGACCTCTCCACTTCATCGTAGTCCATATCCTCATTGAGAGACTCCTCAGGTGAGTCCACGGGCTTCCTCTTGCATGTCCTCTTGCATGGTACCTCTTCAGCCGGAGTTTCTGAAGAGGACTCAGAAGAAGGGGCACCCTGCAGAAGGGTATCCTGAGGCTCTTGTGCTCAATGTCCTGAAACAGTGGATTGTGTCAGCTGTGGCTCAGAGGAAGGACAAAATTGATGCCCCAACACCGACGCCATGCCTACAGAGGCAAGGGCCCTCTCCATCGCCTGGAAAGCTGGCTCACCTGAAGAGGGATGGGAGCCCAAAACCGAGAAGGACAACCTCAGTGCCAGGGTCACACCCCACTCCAATGGACCAGCTCCCAAGGAAGGAGTCTCACGAGGACTCGGTACCATAGAAAAAATTGGCGGCATGCTAGGAACCACAGTGCCCATGGTCCAGTCACAATCCTGAGAAAGGCTCGGTTCCAACTGAACTGAAGGCCAGAGGGTCAGTTCCATAACCATGGTAAGGTCCACCAGTGGAACCGAAGCAGTGGGAGCTGATGAGGGCGTCGCTTTCAGGGGCTTCAATACCTGCACAGATGTCAAAGTAGGAGAATATGCTGGTGTCTGTGGAGAAAGACTTCCAACTCCTACAGGGAGGGGAGTTTTGAAACGTGTTTTAATCCCCCTCGCAGTCAGCAGCTGATCCACAAGACTCACCACATCCAATTCCAAGAGGCTCCTGGTTGATTGTGTTGATATCTCTGAAGGGGAGTCAGGTCTTTCCACGAAGGGGCTGAATTGCTGCCCAAAGAAGGGGTCCACCATGGGTGAATATCGGGTCTTGGCTGTATGGTCCATTGGCACCAAAGTCTCATGGGTGGAGACATGTATAAAAGATGCGTCCAGTGTGGGAAATCCTGGAACAGAAATTATAGGTAGGCTCGGTGCTGTAGTCAAGGCCAGTGACGTGGATGTTACCGAGGTTAAGGATATGGAAGATGCCACTGAGGTAGATGTTACTAGGCTTTGTAAGTTTGGTGCTGTTGGCATAATCATCGGTGCCATAACTGGTGCCGAAGATACAGATTTTGATGACTGCACCATAGTCAGTACCACAGATGGTGACGTGGAAATCAGTTTAGGTCCTGAAGCAGTCACTTTTGGCATTTTTTGTTTCAGTTCCTGCTTCCTGTCACCTGAAGGTGATGAAGGAACTGAATGTGGTCTCTTTCTGTGTTCTTTACTGGGAGGGGATGAGCCCTCTGACCCAGAGGTAGCCTGTGAGAAGGGTGTCTTAAGGAGACCCTTCAGAATTAGTTTGTTTTTCCTTTCATTAGGGATTCAGGAGCTAAGCCCTTTACAAATAGAACAAGGTGGTTGAAGTGACAGATGAGGAACATCCAGACAGTACACACAAGAGACATGGGTGTCCTAATTTGGCATTTTGCGGCAGCACTGGTCGCATTGTTTAAACCCAGAAGCTCCCTTCTTTTCTGACATGATACACTTAACAACTATTACAAAAAATAATAAACACAGAAGTTATAGCAAAGTTTTGTTTTTTTTTTATTAGAAAGAAAAAGGAAGAAGATGGGGAAGGGAAAAAAATACCAACAGTGGTATTGGAAGAGGTTACCTCAAGGGTAGTGGGAAAGGGTCTATACCAACGATGGTATTCAAGACTATTTAAAAAATGGAAAGAAAACACAGCAACAACAATAAACATACTAATAGTAAGGCAGTGGATAAATAAAAGATAGAGAAAGAGATATCAGAAGAACAATAAGTAATTTGAAAAATTTCCAAAGTACTTAGCTGAGAGCTGGCTTGACACGGCTTTACGGCAACGCGGCAAACGAGATCTGAGGTAACATGGAGAAGGACATTCTGGGCAAAAGCTAAGCTTGAGAGTTTTTTTGGCTGGCACGAGCTTGTTACAAGGCTGACTTGGTTCCGAGGACGGAACTGACACCCATCAGTAAGGAATGAATAAAGGTTAACAACATCAGATTTCTCATTATACAGTACCGGAGCAGGACTGAACCACACAGTACTGCACCAATAATTCTCATTACACAGTACAAGAACAGGACTGAATCAATAGTACTGGACCAATAATTGTCATTGCACAGTACAAGAGCAGGACTGAACCATGCAGTACTGCACCAATAATTCTCATTATACAGTACTGGAGCAGGACTGAAACATGCAGTACTGCACCAATAAAAAGAAGTTATGTCTTACCATAACATTCCATCTGTGTTGTAGATCTTCATTCATTCCATATGATTAGGACTTCGGTTCCATCCTCAGAACCAACACAGCCCATTCACAAGCCCGCACCAGCCAAAAAGCTCTCGAGCTAAATCCTACACATAGTGCCCCTCTTCCAGTCTCTTCAGATTGAGTTTGCCCACCCTGCACAAAGGTGTTAACAATGAAGACAGGACAGGTATACAAATTGGAGGCCTTGTCTGATCAGATGCCCTAACCTATAACGGGACCCTGCAGTCTACCAGGAGTCCAGGTAGGGGGAAGGAGGGCGGGATGTAAGGAATGAATGAAGATCTACAACACAGATGGAATGTTATGGTAAGACATAACTTCTTTATCTGATGTCGTAAATCTTCATTCATTCCTTATGATTAAGACTGAATCCCCAGCTACTTGCGTCCTGGGTGGCCCTATGGAAGGATATTCCTGAGCACCATTGAACCAAAGGATGCTCTTCCCCTGGAGGCCATATCCAATTTGTAATGAGTGATAAATGTGGTCTAGCCCAAGTGGCTGTTGCACAAATATCATCCATGGAAACTCTAGAATGAAAGGCCACAGAAGTTGCTATTGATCTAATGGAATAAGCCTTGACTTTCGAAGGCAGGAGTACTTGGTTATGTAGATAGGTGAAAGGGATAGCATCCCTAAGCCATTTTGACAGAGTCACTCTGGATAGAGCTTTGCCCAGTCTGAGACCTGAGAAGGCAACAAATAGGTGATCAGATTTTCTGAATGGTTCTGTTCTGTCCAAATAAAAACGGAGTTGTCTGTGCACATCTAGTGTATGTAGAAAATATTCCCCTTCGTTAGGATAATGGGGAAAGAATACAGGTAAATCAATGGATTGGTTAATAGAAGACTCTGAGATAATCTTGGGTAGGAAAGAAGGATTAGTACGACGTGAGACCCTTTCCTTGTGGAAAATCAAGTATGTTTTTTTAAACATTTTTTTATTGATTTTTCACAAAATACATCATTTAAACAATTTAACATAAAAACAACTATATACAATGCCCATAACATGAATATACTTCCATTAGTTTAATTACATTTTGTCCTATAATTTTTTAAGTTTCATCCAAGATAATTGTTTATGTGTTATTTTAGTCGTTCTTGAAGCTAGAGTTAATAGTTCTCTATTACATATAGTTTTGGCCAATAAAACGAAATCAGAGCAGGCAAGGATGTTTTTGCTCTTCCAGTTTGATGTGGGACCAGAGAAGATGCACTTGTGTCTTTGGTATATGTACTGGTATTGGTGCATTAAATAGTAACAATGAGTCTGAGATTTCGCATTTGTCCGACCACAATGCTTTTGTGAAATTCTTAAATTCCTGCCAAAAGGGAATGATAGTTTTACTCTCAAGGAACATATGTGCCCAGTCTGCACACAATGTTTCATCACACCTCCAACATTTATAACTACTATTTCCTGATACCATTGCTATTTTATGAGGGGTAATGTAACCCCTAAGAATAAATTTCCATGTGAAAATCTTTCACATAGGAGATGATGTTGTTAACTGATTTAAGCATTAAAGTTCTTTCATTTTCAGAAAAAGTAGATTTATTTATTTTATATATATAGTTCCATAAAGAGTGTTCAAATATTTGTAAATCTGATCTAAGTATTTTGTATATCTTAGATACTGAACAGCCTTCATTATTTATTGTGTTTATTTCACAAAAGAGAGATATTATCTTTGGTTGTGTAGAGATGTTAGTCACCACTTGATTTGTCTTAAATTCATTTACTAAATATCCCCTAAAGATTTGAATGTTTAACCAATTATTTATATATAAGGCTGTTTGCTTCATATATATTGTTAGTGCTGAGGAACTGGTGCCAAAATACTGGACCATTTTCTTTCATCTCTATTATTTTCTTCATATTGAATGAGTCTAGACATTTCCTTGTATGTGCTATTGGAAACATTAGGAATAAAACATTTCTTGTCATGTGATTTCTGTTCATTATCTTTTTAAAGTTATTTAGTATAGAGTTAATGTAAGGAAGAAATCTTTCATTTTTTTTTCTTTATAAACTATATTTTTTACAACTAGAAACATGTTATTGTTTTCTGTAAGAAAGTCATTGTTTTCTGATTCATCAGTATTAGTAAACAAAATAGTGTTATGCAAGTTCTTCCAATTAGATGTGCATTTATAAGTTAGACACTGACTCATTACATTAAGTATAGTTGATTCAGCATAAAGTTCTAAGTTTGGGAATGCAATTCTACCCTTTTCCCAATCTCTACAGTGCCAATCATATCCTATTCTTGTTTTTTGCGGAAACCATAAGAATTTAATTAGTAGAGAGTTAAGTTGTCTTATTAATTTTTGGCGGGACATGCAATTATGGTTTGAAATAAGAATAGGATTTTTGGTAAGATGATTGTTCTTATTAGAGACAATCTCTCTTCTATAGTGAAGAACATTTTATTCCATTTATTTAAATATTCTTTGATCCCTGTTATTAGATTTCTATAATTTGTTTGTATAATGTATTTCCAATTTATTTTTATATATATCCCTAGATATTTAATAGTATCATTTTTCCAATCAAAATTATTATATTTTTCCAGAACCGTACCTATTTTCTTATTTAATAATATAGTTTCACTTTTATTACTGTTGAGTTTTAAACCTGAAATCTCTTCAATTTTTTAGGGAGCTAATTATATGATTTATTGATGTATCTATATCTTCAATGATTAACAAAATGTCATCAGCAAAGAGTTGTATTTTATAGCTATAGTTTGAATTAATAGAAAAAATTACTATATTGGTGTTACTTCTTATGTAATTGGCTAATGGTTCCACTGATAAGACAAATAATAAAAGCGACAATGGGCAATCTTGTTTAGTTCCCTTCAGTATTTTAATTTGTCCTGATAAAAAAGCTCCAATTTTAATGTAAGATATCGAGTACTCATAAATTATTTAATAATTTCATAAAATCAGGGGAAAAATTAAATGTTTCTAAAACTTTAAATAAATATGACCGAGTTATAGAATCCAAAGCTTTGTCCAAATCTAGACTAATAATTGACAATTCTTTCTTTCTCTTATTTGTAAGACCTAGTAAAGATAACAGTCTGATGACATTATGTTGAACTTTCCTGTTTAAAATGAATCCCGTTTGGTCATCTTGTGTTTGTTTTGGCATGAAATGATTAAGTCTTTTTGCAAGAATTGAAGTAAAAATTTTGTAATCTACATTAAATAGTAAAATTGAATGTTTCTAAAACTTTAAATAAATATGACCAAGTTATAGAATCAAAAGCTTTGTCCAAATCTAGACTAATAATTGACAATTCTTTCTTTCTCTTATTTGTAAGACCTAGTAAAGATAACAGTCTGATGACATTATGTTGAACTTTCCTGTTTAAAATGAATCCCGTTTGGTCATCTTGTGTTAGTTTTGGCATGAAATGATTTAGCCTTTTTGCAAGAATTGAAGTAAAAATTTTGTAATCAACATTAAATAGAGGATGAAAAGATGTTACTAATTTGGGATCTTTGTCATGTTTTAAGATGGGCGAGATAATGGCATATTTCCATGAAGGAAAGGTTTTTTCATTCTTTCTGAATTCTTCAAAAGCTGCTACCAGTATCTTTAAGGCATCATCTGGAAGTAGTTTATAGATTTCTCCTATAATTCCATCTGTTCCTGGAGCTTTATTATTTGTAAGGTATTGTATATTTCCTTTAGTTCTTTTAATGATATTGGTTTAAGTAATTTGGTATCTTGATCCTTTGTTACCTTTTTATTGATATTTTCTTTCAAGAATTTATCTTTTTAACATTGTTACAAGAATCTAAGTTAGTAATGTTCACTGTTCCGTAATGTGTTATAAATATTTCTAAAACTTATTTTAAATCAGTCACATGTTTAGGTTTATTTCTGGAATTATCTATAATTTCTTTTATGCAATTGTCATTTGTTAAATTTTTTGATTTAACTGCTAACCTATGCATGATTTTAGGATTAACTGAGTAGGATTGTAATTTAAGTCTTTCTAAATTTATTGCTACTTTGTGATTTAATATTTCTATATACGTTGTATTTAGTTGTTTTAGTTCAGGATTTATGTTTATGTCTTTGGCGTTTAAATTATTTTTAATGCATCAGTTTTTGATTGTATTTTTATTAATTCATTGTCCCATTCTTTCCTTTTGTTTAGATACCAGTTTTTGATTTTAGCATATAGGTAATATTTTAATGTATCCCAGACAATGGTTTTAGAAACTTCATTATTATCATTAATAGCAAGAAATAGTTTAGTCTCATTCAAAAGCCATTCTTTAAACCCATTAAATTTAATAATATATGCTGGTAATCTTTGCCAAGCTATCATATCTTCTGGTGTGATGCTAACTTTGAAGAAAAGGGCATTGTGGTCAGACAATGGATAAGAGCTAATTAAAACCTCATGAAATTTAGAAATTAAATTATTAGTAACTAGCACTTTATCAATAGTTGTTTGTGTTCCATATCTATATGAATATATGTGCTTTAATGATTCTGATTCTTTTATGTTATATATGTCTCTAAGATTTGATGAATTAATGAAGTTACTCATTTTTGTTTGCTGGGGCAGACATTCTGAATTTATCATTTTTAGTGATGTCATTTATAGAGAGAATACAATTCAAGTCACCTGCATATATAATTTCTCCTTAGGATGTAATAGAAATCAATTCCAGATATTTATTCGCTGCTTCTGCACCAATACCAGGTATCCAATATGTACTGGCTAGTGTTATGTATTTTCTATTTATTTCTAATACTACTAAGGATAACATGCCATTCGTGACTGAATGTGTATCTATGATTTTGGGTATCAGTAATGTTTTTTTCTATAATATCATGGTGCCTCTTCTCTTGGTCTGAAAATGAGATTCAACAAGTGCAGTATAACCATTAAAAGACATTCTATCTAAGTATGTCTTTATGATATGAGTTTCTTGAAGAAAAACTATATCTATTTCATTAGTTCTTAGATATTTAGTTAAACTTCCTCTTTTTACGGGATTATTAAGGCCATTGACATTTAGTGATACACATTTATGAGAACATTTTGATATATCCAGATATATATATCTTGAATTTAGTTATGGGCAAATGTTTAGAACTAAGTATAACTAATAAAAACATATATATATATATATATATATATATATATATATATATATATATATATACATACACACACACACACACACACACACACACACACACACACACACACACACATATCTCTCAACATGGAATATTAAATTCCTGCTTTGGTGAAGAAGTCATCAAAGCCACCTTCCTCAAACTCCCAACCTCTAGTCAGTGAACATCAAAGTGTTTCTGTCTTTACTTGCTGGAATTTACAGTTCAGTGTGGTTCGATACTTCTTTGATAATGTTTACTATATTAGGTATCACATTCTTTATCTACATGTAGTTATAAATAAATAGTATTGTACACAGTTATGTATAGATGATAATTGAAATAAACTCGTTATTAACAACATTTCAAGAAGCTCTCTATAGTGATTAATCTATGTGAGTTGTCTGATTTATGAGAATTTATTATTCCAGATACACAGCAACATCATGTGAAAAACAAAACCTTTATTTACAGTGAAGTTTCTTTCCCAATTATGCTATATTTTGTGAATATGAAGTGACTATCTATTCCTGTGGTAATTCTGTGAAGAATATATGTCTCATGTAGGTTTGTGTTTGTTTTTAAACTTACTTCTGTCACCCCTCTCTCCTCCGCCCACCTCCTCACTTTACCATAGTTAGTTTACAGACAGCCACTAGGATGGTTTGTTTAAAGATTCCATGTACAAAGTTAAGATATTAAAAGTGTAGTGTTACCAAGTAACTTATTTACCTTATGCATATTCTGTAATGTCCGTTTCCTTTCTCCCACTCCAGAACCCTCCCCCCCCAATTCCACCTCCCCTCTTAAAACTAGACATTATTGATGTAGTTATAACAGAGAAGTGCTCTTAGCTATATATTAGCTGTAGCCTTTAAGTTCTTTTTATTTGCTGTTTGGGTCCAATAGCTACATGTTTAATTCATGTAATTATGCATATGACATATCCCTTTGCATACATCTCAAGTTATAGTAAACTTTTCAATCTATACATTGTTTTCTTCCCCTTCCTTCCCTTCTTTTTATACTTAATATTGACTCATTGTGTATGAGAGAGAGGTAAAAAAAGGGATCTTTTATATATTTAATATACAGTTTCTTTCTCAGAGATAATAAATGCATTTCTCATTTGCAGTTCAGGGTACCATTTTCCTATCTATAATCTAATTGCATAATTATATGGCACAAGTATTTTTAACATAGTCTTGTTCCCCTAGTATTAACAGTTCCTTAAAAACTGGTCTATAACTATGACAGTTGAATATTTTTTTATATGTATGACTAATAAAGCTGTAATATTGTGCAGCTAAAAGTAATAATTTACAATAAAAACAAATGGCATTGCAGACAGCCGTCACACAAAGAGAACATCTGACAATAGTTAACACTACTGGTAGGAATGTATTCCAGCTAGAAGGTAACTGCCACTGAGAAACATGTATGCTGACACCAAGAGATTATCCTAAATGACCTTTAAGTGGCTCTAATTGACATACTTCCCTTTTATCAATGTCTAGAAGAAATATAGTTTTACCTAGCTAACAACTGCAAACTAGTCCACCTGCAACAAAAAGACTGCCTTTACTTTGATATGTAATTGTGCTGCTTCTTCACCATAAAATTAAACAATATAAACAAATTAGTGAAATTAAGCATCAATTGTATACATTACAGCTTTGTTTTGTATTTGTTAAGAAACTCACAGTTTAATATACTTTAAAAGTCTTGTAATCTTCATAGAATGTTGCAACGGCCGTTATTTTGCCATTTCCTCCATCGCGGATGTTCATTAATGTGCGGTGAAAGTTCAAAGGTCATCTAACTCGCACATTTACATTGCTACATTCATGTAATGGCTGTGAGGGACTGGAAAACTGCATAAGAGCTTGAGCATTTATTCTATTGAAGATTTACTTAATTCTGGCGCCAACAAACATGTCAAGGTTAGTGGAATTGGAATTAACTTGTCTAGCATTTCATTTGATATACTCGTGGATCAGAAAGCCGGGATTCAATGTAAATAAAGGAAAGAAAAACACATTTAGTTTAAAGATAATCCCATCAAATCCACCATCTATTTTCCACATATAGTATTAATTTTTCATATGAGCAAGACACCCTCTAAGTATATAAAGTTATTTCTTAAAAATAATGCATATTATAGATTATTATTTGTTTGTAGTCGTTTGCATACTGATTTTGTTAACTAAAGGCTATCTGTCAGTCATTATGGAATTGTTCCCCCATCTCTCACCCTCCAAACAGCTAACAGCCATGATTGCTTCATTCATCCATTTTAATTCCATACTAGGGAGACTATCAGTTCTATTTCACAAGTAACAGTCATTTCTATACATATTACAGAAAGAAAAGAAAAAGAAGAAGAGAGAGACAAGAAGGAAGACAGTGAATTATGAGTGAGAAAGACTCAGGAAAGAAAAGTGACAGTATGAAATGATTATATATGTTTGTATAAGTATATTTTAAGATTTTACCTTATGGTTTGTTTGTTTCTTATATTTTAAAGGGATTTTATCCACTTAGAAGTAATAAAAGTGAAGATTATGTGACTTATTTTCCTTTAAGCTTTTTGCTGGATTTGTCATTTATTGATGCCTTGCCATTGATAGCTTGTCTTTTCAGGCTTGGTAAAGAAAAGTCCATTTCATCTACTTTGTCTAATAAGTTGTTTCTTTTAACAAAGTCTGTTGCTTCTTCAAGGTTGTTGAATGTTTTCTGTCCATCTGGAAGAGTAATTCTTATTCTGGCTGGGAAAAGTATCTGGGCTTTTATATCAGCTTTTTTTAAGTCCTCGATAAAAGGAATTTCTTTTTATTGTTGTTGTAGATGTGTAGTCATTGTCAAATGTAATATTCCTTCCATTGTCTTGAATTGGGTTTCCCGACCATGCAGTTCTCAGTACTAGGTCCTTATCTGGTGTAGATAGGAATTTAACAATAATAGATTAAATTGAGGTTAGATTTTTTGAAGTAGATGAATTTGATAGTGATCTGTGAACCCTCTTGATTCCAAAAGATAGGGCTTCAGGTAGGTTTAGTATCTTAGGCAACCATTCATTTAAGAAGAGGATCATATTGTTTCCTTTCATCTTCTCAGGGACTCCATAGATTCTGACATTAATTCTTCTTGATCTTGACTCCAAGTCTATTCTGTTAATGAGTTGTTTTGTTTTAGAAGGAAGTTGATTTGATTGTCATTTTCCATTTGCCTTCCATCTATTTCATTTACTGATTCTTCTATGCTTGATATTTGCTCTGAGTGTTTTGTTATTATTTCTTTCAAGTCTTCAATCTGTTTCTTACTTTCTTTCTTCATATTTTCCGTAATATTTTCCAAGTTATCAATTTTTGTCGTAAGGTTTTGTATACTGGTAAATATAGTTTGAAGTTCTTTTTTCATGGAGCTGTCTTGAACTGAGGATTTTGAATGACTCATAACAACAGCAATCTGTATACAGCTGTAGAAGTTCTGACAGGTATTTTGTGAGAAAAAAATCACTAGAAGTTTGGATTTTTTTTTCAGTAAATAATCCACAATAGTAGAAAGAACACTTTTGAAAAATAATCTTCAATGTTTTTTTGAGTAAAATTAAGAAAATCCTGTCAGAAACAAAAATTCACAGGCAGAGCATAAGGAAAGTGCTGTTCTCACTCTGACATCTTGGCCACACCCCCTCAAGTATGTTTTTTGACACTCAAGGCCTGCAATTCAGACACTCTCCTGGCTGAAGTGAGAGCAACTAAGAGGAGGGTCTTCCAAGACAAGAATTTAATGTCACAGGAGTCTGAAGGCTTGAAGGGTGAACCAGTCAGGGTTTGTAGGACTAGAGTTAAATCCCAAGGTTCTGTTGGTGGTTTAAAAGGCAGTTTGATATGCGGGTCTATATTACCAGATCAAAAACCCGTTTCAGTGAGCACCACAAGACCGACAAATAAAGCGCAAACGGCAAATACACCGGACCCCCTAAACTGCGAATTTTCAAATCTCGAATCATCATAGTCGGCCAACA
This sequence comes from Protopterus annectens, assembly GCF_019279795.1. Taxonomy (NCBI): domain Eukaryota; kingdom Metazoa; phylum Chordata; order Ceratodontiformes; family Protopteridae; genus Protopterus; species Protopterus annectens. The sequence goes on along the minus strand of NC_056747.1, from coordinate 305,110,009 downwards.
CCACCGCACGCTAATACTACATACCCAAACATAATAAATAAAACACATACATACACTAACCAAACCCTACTTCTAACCCTACACTAAACCTTACATACATTACTATATATTCACTTACCTTAACCCGCACCCTAACCCTAAGGTCCGTAACTATCGCACACTTACCCTACAGACATATACCCAAACAAAACAAATAATCCACACACATACACTTAACAAAAGCCTACTTCTAACCCTACACTAAACCTTACATGCATTACCTATCTATGCACTTACCTTAACCCGCACTCTAACCCTAAGGTCCGTAACTATCACATACTTACCTTATGGAGCTATACCGCAGACGGGCCAACTGTGACACTTTGACATTTCATGTTTCGCGGTTTTGAACGTTCGCCATTACCATAGTTTGTGCTGTATGTGTCGGTCTTGTGGTGTTCGCTGAAACGGGATTTAGATCTGGTAATATAGACCCTGATATGCAAGACACTTTTCATGAACGTCTTACAGAGTTGATTGGACATAATGGAAGAGTTGTGAGTCCCATTATGAAAGTTAGCAATAGCTGCTAAATGTATTATAATGGTAGAAGCTGAGGGTCCTTTGTGTCATAAGGTAGTGAGGTATTCTAAAATCTTGTGGATAGGCAATGAGAAGGCATCAATGTTCTGTTCTTTGGCCCAAAGAGAAAACCTTATCCATTTGTTGTTATAGATTGTTCTGGTGGATGGTTTGTGAGAAGCCAGGAGGACTTCATGGACAGGGGAGGATAATTCAGTTTGCCTGGCAATCATTGGAAGTGAAGATACCAAGCTGTGAGCTTGAGGCTGTACAGGTTGGGATAAACCAGTCCTTGTGGGTGAGAGAGAAGTCCCAGGGATGGTTTCAAGGTCCATGGGCAATGATCCGGATGAGGCCAAAGGAAGGAGAACCAAACTTGGCAGGGCCAGTAGGGGGCAATGAGGATAACTGTGCTTCTCAACCTTTGAGCTTTCTTCAAGAGCAGTGGGATGAGGGAAAAGGGGGGAAAGGCATACAGTAGACCTGGAGGCCAGTCGTGAGTCAGAGCATCCCTCAATGGCTCTCCCTGAGGGGGGATTAGGGCAAAGAAGCTTCTGCACTTGTGGTTGAGGGGAGATTCAAATAGATCACAGCAAGGCTTGCCCCAAGGATGGAAGATTCGTGTCACTACTGCTGGGTTGAGAGACCACTCGTGAGGCATCAGGATGTTCCTGCTCAAACTGTCTGCGATTAGACTAGAACTCCCAGGAATGTGCATTGCTAAGAGAAAGTGTTTGGGAGCTATCACCCAATGCCAAATCCTCATGGCTTCCCAACATAAGGGGTATGACCTGGTTCCGCTTTGTTAATTGATGTATCAGACAACTGACATGTCTGATTGTATTGTAATTGTCCTGGAAGGAAGGGAAGTATGGAATGCTTGCAACACTACGAGGACCACCCTCAGTTCCAGGACATTTATGTGCAAGTTGGCCTCTGTGGGTGATCAAGTGCCTTGGACAGTCTTCCCTTGGTAATGCCCCCCTCCCCAGCAGGGAAGCATCCATGGTCACTGTGGCTATGGGCTGGGGTAAGAAAACAGTCAACACCACAGTTCCTCTTCTGACTTCATCCACCAGGACAAATCGATCTTGCAGAGATTTGTTATGCATATTGAGTGCGACATTGGATGGGATAGAAGTGACCACTGGGAAGATAAGAGCCATTGTAGGAGTCTTATGTGTAACCTTGCCAAAGGAAGTAAAGTAATGGTCGCTGCCAAGGAACCCTACCGTTGCAGTACTAGGTGTACTGGGATGAATTGGTGAGGCAGGAAAGCCTGGATCTGGGTTCTTATCTTTAGACGCCTGTGAGTAGGTAGAGCAGCTTGGCAAGATATTGTGTCAAAGAATGCTCCGATGAACTCCAAGGTTTGAGTTGTTAGTAGGATTGACTTGTCCAGGTTGATCGTAATTCCTAGTTCTAGAGCAAGGCCTTGAGTGTATGAAATTGTCTAAACCAACAGGTTCCTGGTCAGGGCAGTGAGGAGCCAATCATCTAGATATGGAAACACTCAGAATCCCTGTAGTCTGAGGTGAGCTACTACTACTGCCATGCATTTAGTGAACACACTGGGGGCAGTGGGGGGGGCAAAGGGCAGTACTCTAAACTGATAGTGACTGGCTCCCAGCCAGAAGTGGAAGTATCTTCTGGAGCATTTGTCCATGTTTATGTGGTAATATGCATCCTGAAGATCTATCGAGCACAGCCAGTCGTCCTTCTCTAGAAAGAGGAGAATGGACTGAACCATGACCATCCAGGATTTCTCTTGTTTGACAAATTTGTTTAGTATACAGAGATCCAAAATTTGTCTCCATTCCCCTGTCTTTTTTGGCACCATAAAGAACCTTGAGTAATATCCGGATCATATTTGATCTGGTGGGACTAATTGGATGACTCTTTTTTTCTAGCAACTTTCCAATTTCTAATGCTGCTGTATCCCTCTGACTGGGTAGAATGTCGGGGATTTGCCTTAGAGGCATGGGGGTGACATCGAAGGGTATGAGATATCCTCTGGTTATTATTCTCTGCATCCAGAGATCTGTAGTTAATGATTGCCAGGCTGATTGGTGTAGAGCGAAATATCTCCTGACTGCTTCCAGAGGAAAGCAATCGGGCCGCTGCTCAGGAGCACTGGTAGGGCTGACCAGAGAAGGAGTCCCTACTACCCTGGTTACGTGGTCTCCCCCTACAGTGATACGGTCATCTTCCAGATGAGTTCCCCCCTCTGCCTCGGGGGCATTGCTCACCATGAGTGTCATGGAAAGGTCCCTGGGATTTTTTGAACCACATCTTTCCTCCCCTTGGATTCCTGGAATAAGATCATTGAAGGATGGAAAAACATATGCCCAGAGCAGATAGGATCTTTCTGTCCTTTTCACTTTGTGCCAATGTGTCTGTAGCTTTAGGGCCGAAGAGGGAAGACTCATTAATTGGCATGTTGAAGAAGGAAGACTTGAAGGGGTCTGTGAAGTCACATAAGCGCATCCAGGCATGATGTCTCATGACAATGCCCGATGTGGCTGCTCTAGCTCCCCCTTTAGTTGTGTGAGCAATCTCATACCTCATCAGGTAGTACCCCCACCAAGGAGGCTGAAAGTTCTGAAATCAAATCTTTTTGGAGGTGCCTAAAATGTGCCAAATAATTCAGGGACCAAATGGCAAAGGTCGCTGAAGAAAAGGTCCACTTCCCTAATCTGTCCAAAGCCCAAGACTCCCTAGTCGGGGGATGGACAACTGAACTATCCTCTGCAAGTTCTCTTTTTGTGACTGCCACCACTACCATGGAATCCATGACTAGCTGCTTAGACCAATGAGGTTGATCTTCCGGGGGTGAAAGAATTTTGTCAGGCCTCCAGGGGATTGGTTCGACATTGTCTGGGGCCTTTCTGGCACACTACACGATAAGCTTAATTAGCTCATTTGCAGGTGGGGTCACCCAGGAAGAAGATGGTTGAGCACAGAAGGCTTGCAAGAATACTGACTCCTCTGAAGAAGGGTTGGAGGACTTCCAGTCTCCCCTTTGCTTGAGAATCTTGAGAATGTCACCAAAAGAGATGTCTTCCGGCGGAGACCATGGGGACCTTTCTCCATCATCGTAGTCAGTATCTTCAGTGACAAATTCCTCTGGGGAATCTAAGTGCTTCCTCTTGCATGCTTTCTTCTGGGAGGGCTCTTCAGTAGGCTCTTCTGAAGAGGATCCCGGAGAGAGGGTTCCCTTAGACACAGAGTCTTGCTGTTCCTGTGCTCGAAGTTCTTGAGTAGGAGGCTGTGTCAGCTGCATACTGGAGGAAGGAAGTGGTTCTGATACCTTGGGTGTCAAAAGAATACTCGCAGAAGCAAGGGCTCTCTCCATCAACTGGAAAGCAGGTCCAACCGAAGAGGGATGGTGGCCCAGAACTGGGAAAGACAACTTCCAAACCAGGGTCACACCCCGCTCCAATGAAACCCGCTCCCAGGATGGGAGCCCCAAAAGGACCAGAATCTGTTGGAGCCACCAGAGCCATAAATGGCGCAATGGAAAAAATTGGCACCAAACTTTGGGTCACGGTGCCGGCAGCACCGTCACAATCCCAGGGATGGACCAGCTCTGACTGGAGCGTGGTGCAAAGGGTATCATGTGCCGAGAAGGAGGATATTATCATCAAAACCTTAGCAGAGGGCACTGGGGAAGGCATTGGTACCGAGGCTTCTGAGATCTGGGTGGAGGTCGGAGGAGAATAAGCAGGGGAAAAAAAACGAAAGGGCTTTGGCATCAAGTGGTAGAAAAGTAGGAGTTGGTAGACCTCTAGCTGTTAGGAGCTGATCAACAAGACTCACTACATCTATTTTTGACAGGCTCCTGGTAGATCTGATTGATGCTGCCGAGAGAGAATCTGGTCTGGCTAGGAAAGGGCTGTATTGCTGCCATAGGAACGGGTCATAAGTCGGAGAATACCTAGTCCTTGGTAAGTATTAATTTTTATTCACCCAGGATGGAGCCGTAAAGGTAATCGGTACCATAACAGGGGTCGGTACCGATATGGCTGCAGCAAGGGGTCTCTGTTCCAAGGTTGTTGACGATGCCGAAGGAATGGGTTGAGTCCCTGGATCTGAAGTGTTGGAAAAAGTCTGTGCAGATGGCACTGATGTATGTAGGGGCAGCTTCGATTCCGTAGAGGAAGGAGAGACTGGAACTGAATGGCTTCTCTTTTTCCTGGAGCCAGATTTTTTCTTGGAAGGAGGTGGTGAGACCTGCACCTCAAAAAGGGCCTCCGAGAAGGGGGTCTTTAGTAAGCCCTTAAGAATGAGTTTATACTTATGTTCCACAAAGGTGCGAGAACTAAAGTTCCCACGAAAGTCACACTGTTATCAGAATTGGGCATTTTCCTCCCACATTTGTCATGCTGTTTGAAACCTGGAACTGCCTTCTTTTCAGACATCATGGTAAGAGTAATAGAAAAAAAGACTAATAAACTAACCAACAGTATACTACAAATCTACACAGGAAAAGAAAAGCCTACCATGAGGGTAGGAAAGGAGGCGGTGTACCAACGATGGTACTTACACTACCAGAGGTAGAGGGTAGGAAGGTTAGTGAGAAAGGAGAGAGAACAACTCAAAGGAAAAGGTTTAAGAACTTTTTTTTAAGTAATTTAAGGAGATTTAGATACTGAAAAAACACTTAGCTTAGACAGCACTGGCGTGACACATCTTGTTGGCAATTTGGCAAATGAGATCTGGAAAGACTGGAAGAGGGGCACTATGGGTAGGATTTAGCTCGAGAGCTTTTTGGTTGGCACGGGCTTGTGAATGGGCCATGTCGGTTCTGAAGATGGAACCAAAGTCCTAATCATAAGGAATGAATGAAGATTTGCAACATCAGATGTCTCATTTTACAGTACAGGAGCAGGACTGAACCACACAGTACTGCACCAATAATTCTCATTATACAGTACCAGAGCAGGACTGAACCACGCAGCACTGCACCAATAATTCTTATTATACAGTAGAAGAGCAGGACTGAACCACGCAGTACTGCACCAGTAAAAAGAAGTTATGTCTTATCATAGTGATCCATCTGTGTTGTTGATCTTCATTTATCCATTACTGATGGGTCATCGGTTCCATCCTCGGAACCGAGCCGGCCATAAAGCAAGCTCGCATCAGCCAAAAACTCTCAAGCCAAGGTCCTACCCAGAATGGTCTTCTCCCTGTTACCTCAGATCGAGTTTGCAAGTTGATAGACAAAGGTAGAGGCTACCTCTGGTCATAACAGACCTACAATAAAGGAGTATATGAGCTCAACCAGGAACCTCCAGATGGGGACGGAGGGTGGGGAGTAATGAATGAATGAAGATCAACAATACAGATGGAACGTTATGGTAAGACATAACTTCTTTATCTGATGTTGTTAATCTTTGTTCATTCCTTACTGATGGGACAGAGTCCCCAGCTACCTGTATCCCTGGGTGGCCCTCATGGAAGGACATTCCTGAGCACCATGGAGCCAAAGGAAGCTCTACCTCTGGAGGCCAAATCCAATTTGTAATGAAGAATAAAGGTATGAGGCTTGGCCCAAGTCACAGCTGAGCAAATATCATTGAGGGAAGCCTTAGCATGGAAAGCTGCTGAGGTTGTCATAGACCTTGTAGAATGTGCTTTCACTCTGTGAGGCAAGGTTGCATTGTTCTTGTTGTAGATAAAGGTAATGCAGTTTCTCAACCACAAACCCAATGTAACTTTTGAGACAGGATGACCTAGCCTGGGTACAGAAAAAGCCAGGAATAGTTGGTCTGATTTCCGGCTAGATTTTGTTCTGTCCAGATAAAATCATATTTGCCTATGAACATCCAAGGAGTGTTGGCAATACTCTCCCTTGTTAGAGTGGTTAGGAAAAAATACTGGAAGGTCAATAGATTGGTTGATAGACCGCTCTGACACCACTTTTGGTAAAAAGGAAGAATTAGTTCTCAGTGATACCCTATCCTTATGGAAGATAAAATAGGGAGGTTTGATGCATAAGGCTTGAAGTTCTGACAAGCATCTGGTTAATGTGATTGCAATTAGAAACATAGTTTTCCAAGAGAGATATTTTGAATCACATGAAGACACAGCTTCAATGGGGGGAGCTGTTAGGGCTTGCATGACCAAGGCCAAATCCCAAGGTTGTACTGATTCTCTAAAGGGAAGTTTTAGGTGAAGAACCCCCTTCAAGAAAGTTATACAAAGTCTATATGACATGTGCAAAGAATCCTGAAAACCAATGTGGAAATTTGAAATGGCAGCTAAATTCACACGAATAGTAGAGGCAGACACCCCCGAGTGGAAAAGATGTGATAAGTAATTCAAAATCACCGAAACTGGAGCTGTCATGGGGTCTAATTGTTTATTCACTGCCCATAGAGAAAACCTTTTCCATTTATTGAGACAGATTAGTCTGGTGGATGATTTATGAGATGCAATAAGAATATTGCTCACTGGGGACGAGAGGTTTTCCTGCCTGGCAATCATTGGAAGTGGAGAAACCAAGCTGTCAGTTTCAGGGTTGTTAGATTGGGGTGAGTCAGACCCTGCGGATGGGAGATCAACACTGGTGATGGATTGAGGAGCCACGGTTGATCTAGCAGGTGAGGCCAGAGGAAGGAGAAATAGACTTTTCGAGGCCAATATGGAGCAATGAGGATCACTTTGCTTTTCAACTGCCGTGCTTTCTTCAGAAACTGGGAGATGAGGGGGAGAGGAGGATAAGCATAAAGTAGACCCGAGGGCCAAGCGTGGACTAGAGCATCTCTTGGTGACTGTCCCCGAGGGGGGGGGGGAAATCAGGGCAAAATAGTTGCTGCACTTGTAGTTGGTTGGGGAGGTGAACAGGTCGCAGCAAGGCTAGCCCCAGTGGTTGAAGATTTTTGCCGCTATCACAGGGTTGAGGGATCACTCGTGAGGTTGTAGAATGCACCTGCTCAATTTGTCCACTATCACGTTGGAGCTCCCGAGAATGTGCATTGCAATTAGAATGCAGTTGGAAGCTATCGCCCATTGCCATATTCTCAAGGCCTCTTGGCATAACGGATAAGATCTGGTGCCCCCTTGCTTGTTGATGTACCGGACCACTGACATGTTGTCTGATTGGATCACAATAGTCCCTGACTGAAGGATGGAATGGAATGCTTGCAATGCTAGTAGCACCACCCTCAGTTCCAGGACATTGATATGCAAAAGGGCCTCTGTCTCCAACCAGGTGCCTTGGACCGAGTTTCCCTGACATAGCCCCCCCCCACCCCCAATCAGGGAGGTGTCCATGGTCACCGTGGCTTTTGGCTGATGGGGTCTGAAGGGGCGAGACCATTGTTGGGGTTTTTGAGACGTCCACCAGAGTAAATCTTGCTTGCATCTCTGAGTTACACTTATCTCAAAAGACAAAGGATGTTGTAGAGGGTACCACTGAGTGAGAAGTAACCACTGAAGGAGCCTCATGTGGAATCTGGCTAGAGGAACAATGGTGATCGAGGCTGCCATTGAACCCAAGAGTTGGAGTATAGATCGAGCAGGAGATTTGTGGTGACAGAGCAGCGGCTGAACCTGTTGCCTTATTCTTTGAAGCCTGTGGTCCGGAAGAGATGCTGTGCAATTTCTCATGTCCAACAGTACCCCAATGAATTCTAAAGACTGGGCTGGGGTCATTTTGGACTTCTCCCAGTTTATAGTAATTCCAAGGCATTGTGCTTTGAGGAGAGTGTAGTGCAGCGCTTCTTCCAGTAGACACTTGGTGGTGGCAGTGAGAAGCCAGTTGTCTAGATTTGGAAATGCCTGGAATCCTTGAAGTTGCAAGTGAGTGATAACCACTGCCATGCATTTGGTGAACACTCTAGGGGCTATAGAGAGACCAAAGGGCAGTGCTCAAAATTGGTAGTGACTAGCTGCTATGCGGAAGCAGAGGTATCTTCTTGAGCATTTGTCCATTTTTATTTTGTAATATGCATCTTGAAGATCTTCAGAGCACATCCAATCATCTTCTTCCAGAAGAGGAAAGGTTGACTGAACCATGACCATCTGGAATTTCTCTGTTTTTACAAATTTGTTCCGTATGCTGAGATCCAGAAATGGTCTCCAGTCCCCTGTCTTTTTGGCACTAAAAAGAACCTTGAGTAAAAAACGGATCCTATCTGGTCTGGGAGGACCGTTTGGATGACTCTTTTTTGTAACAGCTTTTGGATTTCATGTGCTGCTGCTTCCCTTTGACTGGGTGGAATGTCAAGTAATTCGCTGGATGAGGTTGGACAAAGATGGAAGGGGATGCGATAGCCTCAGGATATTATCTGTTGTACCCATGAGCCAGTGGTTATGTTTCGCCAGGCAGCGGGGTACAAGGAAAAATTACCTCTGATCACTTCCAGAGGTGAGCAGTCGGGCAACACTTCAGGTGCGCTGATAGGGTTGGCCAGAGAAAGAATCTCTGGAACCCCGGTTTCGCAGACCTCCTCTGCCCCAAAAGAGGCATCTTCCATTGGAGTTTCCCCCTCTGCCTCTAGGAGAGAACTCGGCACATGCATCACGGAAAGAGCCCTGTGATTTCCTGTGCCACATCTTCCCACTCCTCTGATTTCTGGAGTAGAATCGATGAGGAGTGGAGTGTCTGACACCAATGGCAGATAGGGTTTGCCATCTTGTTCGCACCTTGCCAGTGTATCTTTTACTTTAGGGCCAAACAAAGAGGCAGCCTTGATGGGGACATTCATGAAGGAAGCCTTAAAGGAGTCCACAAAGTCACAAAAGCACATCCAGGCATGTCGTCTGGTGACTATACCTGCACCTGCCACTCTAGCCACTCCTTCCATTGCGTGAGAAATAAGATGTATAGAAGAATTGGAAATGGACTCTAGGGTGGCTATCTGAGAAGCTATGTTCTCACAGACCTCATCAGAAATAGATCCTGCCAAGGTTTCAGGGAGTTGGTTGATAAGATCCCTCTGGGGCCACGTAAAGTGTGCCAAATAGTTCAAAGACCTTACAGCGAAGGTTGATGAAGCAAACACATGCTTTCCTAGTCTGTTTATCGCCCGGCTCCTTGTTGGGTGGATGGACAGTTTGGCTCTCTTCTGCCAAGTCTTTCTTTGTTGCAGCCACCACCACCATGGCATCTACTGGAAGACCTCTTGACTAATGGGGATGCTCAGCTAGGGGAGATAAGATTTTATCAGGCCTCCATGGTATTGCTTCCAGGGTATCAGGAGCCTTCCATGTGCACTGGATAATGAGCTGGACAAGCTCATCAGCCAGCAGGATAATCCAGGAGGTAGGGGGCTGGACATAAAAGGCCTGCAGGAATACAGATTCTTCTGAAAAAGGGTTAGAGGACTTCCAGTCACCCCTCTGTCTAAGGATCTCGAGGATGTCACCAAAGGACACTACATCAGAGGGTGACAGTGGGGACCCTTCCCCATCATCAAGGTCCGTATCTTCTGTTAAAGACTCCTCAGTGGAGTCCATGTAATTCCTGTTGCATGAAGCCTTGTGGGGTACTTCTTCAGTGGGAGATTCTGGGGAAGTCTGCAAAGAGGGAGTCTCCTGAGGATAGAAACCTGAGGCTCTTGTACCTGGTGTCCGGCAGGTTGTGACTTGTGAGAGTTGCGGCACAGAGGGGGAGAGGACTCTGACATGTGAGGTTTGCTAGTGGCCTCTCCATGGCCTGGAAGGCCAGCCTGCCCAAGAAGGGATGGGAACCCAGAACCGAGCATGACAACCTCAGAACCGGGGGTCACACCCTCCCTGATGAGCTGATCCCCAGACCAGGAGACTCAAAAGGATTGTGAAGCATGAGAGAGAGAGGATTCCTGGAGGGTGCCATAGAAAAAATCAGCATGGAACCAAGAATGCCCTCCCCCATGGCACAGCCACTGGCCTGAGAAGAGCCCAATGCCCAGTGCACCGAGGGCCACAAGGACAACTCAGGCTCCAAAGTGAGATCCACTATTGGGGTCAGAGGGAGAGAAGCTGCTGTCAGAGTAATGGGCTTAGATACTTGGGTGGAAGTCAAAGAAGGAGTGTACGTTGAAGTTTGAGGAGAAATACATTCACCTGAAGGAGGGAATGTGGGTTTCAACAGTTGAGAGAGACCTCTGGCCACAAGCAACTGGTCAACAAGCCGCAACACATCTTGTTCAGAGAGGCTTCTGGTCAACCTCATAGAGAAACCTGAGGGCGATTCTGGCCTTTCTAGAAAAGGACTATATTGGCTACCAACAAATGGATACAAAGAAGGAGAGTACTTGGTCCTTGGTAATTCAAGAGGTGCAGATCTTGGAACTGAGGATGTCTGCACTGAAGGGAATGGTGGTGAAGTAGCCTGCGCCGACCAAGTCAGCTCCATCGAAGTCAAAGGTGTCTGCACCATAAAAGCACGTGTCTGCACCGATGGGTATGGTGCCATTAAGGAAGGTGTCTACACCAGTAAGAATGACAGTGCCAAAAAGGACTGTGCTGAAGAGCATGTCAGTGCCGTAAGTGTCTGCACCATGGAGGTCAGTAATGTCATACTTGGGGCCAAAGGGGATTGCACCAACGGTGCCGAAGAAGACTATACCTGCATGGACGGTGCTGGTTGGGGCTGCAACATAACTGTTGGAGCTGTAAGTGTCTGCACTGGGAACTCTGTTGCCAATGTCAATAAGGAGGACATGGCTGGAGCAAGAATCAGCTGCGGTGGTGCCATGCCTGGAACCAAAAGGATCACAGGTGGTGGTGCCAAAGTAGTCATTTTCACTTTCTTATGAGTCGACTCCCTGTGATCTCCAGAGGGAGATGAAGTGAGTGACCTCGATGAGGAAGAGGAAGAATGCCTCTTACGTGGTTTAGCAGGAGGGGGTGAGCCCTCTGACCCAGAGATAGGCTCACAGAAAAGGAGATTTGAGAAGACCTTTTAGGATTAACTTGTTCTTTCTCTCATTAAGAGTCCTGGTCAAAAAATTTCTACAAATCCCACAAGGAGGATCCACAGTAAAGTGGGAGACATTCAAACAATAGACACATAAGTCATGGCCATCGGAAACCAGTAACTTACAGCCACAATCCTTACACTGTTTAAAACCAACACTACTTTTATTATCCGGCATAATGATGTGGAGAAGAACGACAGTATCAAGAAGAAGAAAGGCTACCCAAAAGGGTAAGAAGGGAGAAGGAAGGAAGGAAAGAAAGATACCAATGATGGTAATGAAGAATTACATCAAAGGTAAGAAAATGGTAATAAAGGGAAATAGTCTAAAGGGAGAGAGTCTTAAACATATGATGGGGTAGGAGAATAATACAAGAAACTGATTGAAAGACTTTAAAGAAGAAACGATATATAAACTTTCAAAAAATTATTCACTTAGCTGAGAGAGAGTGGCTTGACATGGCTGTACAGCAATGCGGCAAATGAGATCTGGGGGTAACAGGAAGCAGAGCATTCTGGGTAGGACCTTGGCTCGAGAGTTTTTGGCTGAGATGAGCTTGATATATGGCCAGCTCAGTTCCGAGGATGGAACCGATAACCCATCAGTAAGGAATGAATGAAGATTAACAACATCAGATTTTTCATTACACAGTACAAGAGCAGGACTGAATGAAGCAGTACTGCACCAATAACTCTCATTATACAGTACAAAAGCAGGACTGAACCATGTAGAACTGCACCAATAATTCTCATTATACAGTACAAGTGCAGAACTGAGCCACGCAGTACTGCACCAATAATTCTCATTACACAGTACAAGAGCAGGACTGAACCACACAGTACTGCACCAGTAGTTCTCATTATACAGTACCAGAGCAGACAGAACCATGCAGTACTGGACCAATAATTCTCATTATATAGTACCAGTGTGGGACTGAACCATGCAATACTGCACCAATTATTCTCATTATACAGTACAAGAGCAGGACTGAACCGCACAGTACTCCACCAGTAATTCTCATTATACAGTACAAGAGCGGGACTGAACCATGTAGAACTGCACCAATAATTCTCATTATACAGTACAAGAGCAGGACTGAACCACGCAGTACTGCACCAATAATTGTCATTGTACAGTACAAGAGCAGGACTGAACCATGCAGTACTGCACCAATAAAAAGAAGTTATGTCTTACCATAACATTCCATCTGTGTTGTTGATCTTCTTCCATTCATCACTGATGGGTTCAGTTCTGAGCCCCTTGGAACCGTGTCGGCCTAATACCAAGATCGCATACACCAAAAACTCTTGAGCTAAGCTGCTACCCACAATGCCCTTCTCCCTGTTACCTCAGATCGAGTTTGCATAAGACATAGAAATAAAGCAGAGGCCATTTCTGCACAAAAACCCTGACACACCACAAGGACCCATGAGATCCACCAGGAGCCTTTGGTGGGGGATGGAGGGTGGGGTGTGATGAATGGAAGAAGATCAACAGCACAGATGGAACGTTATGGTAAGACATAACTTCTTTATCTGATGTTGTTAATCTTCTTTCCATTCATCACTGATGGCACAGAATCCCAAGCTACCTGAGAAACCTGGGTGGCCCTTATGGAAGAACATTCCTGAGCACCATTGAGCCGAAGGCCACTGTTCCCTGGAGACCATATCCAACTTGTAATATTTGATGAAAGTGTGTGGTTTAGCCCAAATGGCAGCTGTGCAAATGTTGTCCATAGATGCCCTGGAGTGAAAGGCTACAGAGGTTGCTATAGCTCTAGTTGAATGTGCTTTGATATTGTGAGGTCTAGGCTCATTTGCACATGAATATGAAAAAGAAATACAATCTCTGAGCCACTTTGATAAAGTAACTTTTGAAACAGCATATCCCATTGTCTGACTTGCGGATAGATTTAGTCCTGTCTAGTTAAAAATGTAGTTGTCTATGCAGAGTCAAGGAGTGTAGACAGCATTCTCCTTTATTTGAATAGTTCGGGGAAAAATACTGGGTGCTTGATGGATTGGTTTACAGAAAAATCAGAAACCACTTTGGGGAGAAAAGATGGGTTAGTACGTAGAGATACTATGTCTTTATGAAATATTAGGTATGGTCTCTTGATGCATAAGGCCTGTAATTCTGAGATCCGTCTAGCTGAAGTGACAGTTACCAAAAAGAGAGATTTCTGTGAGAGAAATTTGAGGTCACATTTTGCAGCAGGTTCAAAGGGGGGGGGGTTAGGATAATGACTGCAAGTACTAGGGACAGATTCCACGTCTCTAAGGGACACCTAATGGAGGTCTGCTGTGAAATACTCCTTTGAGAAAGGTTTTGCATAGGTGAATGGACATAAGTGGAGTGCCCTCTAAACTGTTATGGAAATTGGAAATTGGTTCTAAATGGACTCGTATGGTAGCGGCTGATTCTTCGTTTTCATAGAACTCAGACAGGTATTGAAGGATACAAAACAAATTCCACAAACTGGATAAATGCCCAGTTTACACCTCAGAGCAGAATTAAAATAAAAATAAAGCAACAAACTGACCACGGCTCGGTGAATTCAAACAGTTTTAATAAAACATAAAGAGTAAGTGCTTTCACGATTTACAACTAAATCGCTTCATCAGACGCCATTCATACAGATAAAACAACTGAATTTAAAATAGTACTTAACCAATCAAATACCCCATCCAGTATGACATCATTAATTAATAACAATTAAAAAATTCTTGGCTTTACAGCAGTATACAAAAAATAAAAGTAGAAAATAATAAAAAATGTATCATACAATTAAACCAATAAATTCTATGTTTCAGAGCCCTAGCTTTCAGGAAAGGTTTCAGTGACACCATTTAACCCTGGTAGTTTATCTGCCTGTAGTTGTAGTATCCATTTCTGCTCTATTTCCTCTACTCTGTTGTTTATATCACCCCCTCTAATGTTTTGTTCAATAATCTCTAGCACCATAAAATTAAATATATGTTGCGTGTCCTTGGTTAATACATGTTTCGCTAGAGCATTAGTATCCTTTTTGTTTGTTATCTCTTAGATGTTCCAATACACGTTCTTTGAGGCATCTATTGGTTTATAAAAAACAAAGCATTTAGTACAAAAACTGAAGTAAACTAAGTGCTATGTTTTACAGTCTGCATAGAAATTAATTTCTATATCAAAATTCAAACTGGGGTATGAAAAGGTAGGTTTACTACACAAATAGCTATATGCCATGCAATTCCTGCATGGGAATGTGCCAGTTCTTTGAAATTTTATTAAGCATCTGTTGTTCCTTGTTTTATAACAAAGTTGCCTCTTAAGAGATTTCTTGTTGCTAAAACAAAAATGGGGTTTATCATCAATAACCCCAACCAGTTCACTGATTGACCTTAAGATGTTCCAGTTTTTTTCAAAGATTGAGAAAAATCTCCTGATATTACTAGAATAGGTCACTGGAAACCTAATCATATTAGAGTCATTCTTATGTATGTTATTTCCTATACTTGGGGTCTCCCCCTCTGGGGGAAAAAGGGCAAAGTAGCTGCTGCAGTTGTTGTTCATAGGGGAGGTGAAGAGGTTGCAGCAGGGCTGGCCCCATCGGTGGAAAATTTCTGCCATCACTCTGGGATTGAGAGACCACTCATGTGGAAGGAGAATGCATCTGCTCAACCTGTCAGCAATCACGTTGGAACTCCCTGGGTTGTGTGTTGCTATTAGAAAGTGGTCAGAAGCTATTGCCCAGTGCCAAATTCTCATGGACTCTCAACACAGGGGCTAGGATTTGGTTCCTCCTTGTTTGTTGATGTAACAGACTACTGACATATTGTCTGACTGAACTGCAATCATTCTGGGGGGAAGAAGTGGATGCAATCCCTGCAATGCTAACAGTACCGCTCTTAACTCCAGAACATTGATATGCAGGTTGGACTCTAAGCTCGACCACGTGCCTTGGACTGTCTTTCCCTGAAAATGGCCCTCCACCCTATCAGGGAAGTGTCCGTGGTCACAGTGGCGTTTGGTTGAGGGGGGTGAAAAGGACAACACCAAAGTTCTACATCTGGCCTCATCCACCAGAGGAGATCTTGCTTGCAAGAGTTGGTTATGAGCACCTGCGAGTTTAGGGGGTGAAGATTTGCAAACCACTGGGACAATAAGAACCATTGTAACAGTCTCATGTGTAACCTTGCCAGAGGAACTATAGGGATGGCTGCAGCCATAGACCCCAGAGCCTGGAGAACTTCCCTTGCTGACACCTTCTTTTGACAGAGTATCATACGCACTTGCAATCTTAACCTCTGAAGCCTGTGAGCTGGGAGAGATACCTGGCAGGATCGAGTATCGAAAACTGCCCCTATAAATTCCAGCTGTTGGGTAGGTTCTAAGTTGGATTTCTCCCAGTGTGCAGTGATTCCTAGGGACTCTGCTAGTGAAAGGGTGTATCAGAGTGCCATAGTCAGAAGATGCTTGGTGGGGGCGGAGAGGTGCCAATCATCCAAATATGGAAACACCTGGAATCCTTGAAGTCTCAGATGAGCTGTGACCACTGCTAGACATTTCGTGAACACTCTGGGGGCCGTCGAGAGACCAAATGGCAGGGCTCGGAACTGGTAATGATTGGCTTCTAGCTGGAAGTAAAAGAGACTCCTGGAGCATTTGTCCATTTTGATGTGGTAACACGCATCCCTGAGGTTTATCGAGTACATCCAAACATCCTCCCTTAAAAAAGGGATAATGGATTGAATAGTGACCATGCGGAACGTGGTTTGAACAACTGATTTGTTGAAGTGGCTGAGATCCAGGATGGGTCTCCAGTCCCCGGTCTTTTTTGGCACTAAAAAGAATCTTGAGTAATCCCTGGATCCGCATTGGTCTGGAGGGACAGTTGGATGACTCTTTTTTGACACAGCTTTGTTATCTCTGAAGCTGCTTCCACCCTTTGATTGGGTGGAACATTGGGAATGTTTTTTGTAGGTTTTGGGCAGGAGATTAGAGGGATATAGTAGCCTCTGGAGATTATTCTCTGCACCCATCGATCATTTGTAATAGAGCACCAGGCAGTTTGGTGCAGAGACAAATGAGCCCCGACTGCTTCCAGAGGAAAACAATCGTGCAACGCTTCAGGAGCATTGATAAGACCACCCAGAGAACGAATCTCTGGAGTTTTGGTTTTGGGGACCCCCTTTGCCCCTACAGGGGCATCTTTCACCATTGAAACCCCCTCTGCCTCTGGGGGAATCCTCACCACGTGCATTACGGAAAGGACCCTTAGATTTCTTTTGCCAGATTTTCCCACTCCTCTGGTTCCTGGAAAAAGAACGTTGAGGCTTGGAAAAACGTAGGCCAACGGCAGACAAAGCTTGGAAAAATGTAGGCCAATGGCAGACAGAGTCTTTCCATCTTGCTCGCACCTGGCTAGTGTGTCCTTCACTTTAGAACCAAACAAGGAAGATGGTTCAATAGGGCCATTCAAAAAGGAGGACTTGAAGGAGTCCTCGAGGTCGCGGATGCACATCCAGGCATGACGCCTCATGACTATCCCTGCACCCACAGCTCTGGCTGCCCTCTTAGTTGCATAGGAGAGCAGCCTCATGGACAAATTGGAAATAGATTCAAGGGTGGCAAGTTGAGAGGCAACCTTGTCCCGTGCTTTGTCAGAAACTTGACCCACGAGGGATCCAAAAAGTTCGGTAATCAGATCTCTTTGGAGCCTCGTGAAGTGTGCCAAGTAGTTCAGGAACCTGACAGCAAAGGTCGGTGAAGCAAAGACTCGCTTCCCCAACCTGTCCAAAGCCTGAGACTCCCTGTTGGGTGGGTGGACAGTAGGACTTTCTTCTGCTAGATCCTTTTTAGTGGCCGCCACCACCACCATAGTGTCAACTGGCAAACCTCTAGACCAGTGTGGATGCTCTTCCAGGGGAGAAAGAATCTTATCAGGTCTCCAGGAAATGGTCTCAATAGAGTCAGGGTTCTGCCAAGCATGCTGCATGATGAGCTGGATTAACTCATCGGCAGGTGGGGTCACCCAAGAGGTAGAAAGCTGGGAGCAAAAAGCCTGCAAGAACACAGATTCCTCCGAGGAAGGTTGGAGGGCTTCCACCCACCCCTCTGTTTTAATATTTCCAGGATGTCTCTGAAGGAGACATCACCTGAGGGTGGCCATGGGAACCCCTCCCCATCATTGTAGTCCATGTCTTCTGTCAAAGACTCTTCAGGAGAGTCTATGTGCTTCCTCTTGTACTCTTTCTTCCGAAGAGGTTCCTCAGTGGAAATATCTAAGGAAGACTCGAAAGAGTGGGTACTCAGAACTGGGGTTTCTTGAGGCTTCTCCTCCCGGTTTCCCAGGGAGGTGTCTCATGGTAGCTGTAGCTCAGAGGGAGTAGTATGAAGTTCCAACATCGGAGGAGTGTTTCCCGAAGCAAGCACCCTCTCCATCACCCGAAATGCAGGCCCACCCGAAGAGGAGTTGGAACCCGGAACCAAGAAGGACAACCTCAAAACCGGGGGTCACACCCCGCTCTGTCGGACCTGCTCCCAGAGATGGCGCCTCAAGCAGGATCAGGGCAGGCGTTATCCCCAGATCCAAGGGCGGAACCGATAAAACACTCGGAACCGTGCCCAGAACCGAGGACTCCGCACCCCCAACCATGAGTCTAAGGAAGGGTCGGTTCTGTCGGAACCGAAAACCAAAGGGATGGCTTCATAGGTTCATAGGTTCATAGGTTCATACTAGGCTATCTGCCCTAGGGCATTTATAAGCCTAGCCAGAGTGTGTATGGCTTTCGCCACCCATTTTAAATTAATTTTGCTATGCCCTTTTTCGAGGTTAGTATACTGCGCTTCTGTCTAACAGTGACACAGAAGTGATACCCGGGGTAAACCTACAATCTCCCATCCACTCATCAAGATTCCTCTTGAAGAGAGTCAATGAGGGACTCTGCCTAACCTGGACTGGGATTTTATTCCAGAGTGAAGGGAGCCTCTGGGTTATGAATCTGTCCCTCCAGCATGTCCTATTTATTTCAGTGCTGAGGTTTAAGTCCCTCGAGCGCGTAGCTCGATGGGATTTGGATTTTCTGAGGTGCAGCATGTCCATTAATTCCAGGTTGGACATGGCTTTATAAGTCAGGCACAGATCGCCTCTGAGCAGGCGGTATGCCACTGAGTAGAGCTGGAGTTTCTTTAACCGGGCAGCATACGGCATCTGTTTGAGCCCCTTGATCCTCTTGGTGAGGTACTTTTGGGGTCTTTCCAGTTGTTGCAGGTGTCTGGTAAGGTACATCCCAAAAGGGGCATTGTACTCAATTATGGGCCTGATGAGGGATGAGTAAAGAGGCACGATGACCTCCCCTGATCTAGATGTGAATCCCTTCATGATTAGGTGGGCTATATAAAATGTTTTTCTAACCACTTTGGCCACGTGGTTGTCAAATGAGAGATTGCTATCAACTTGGGTCCCCAGGTCCCTAATTACTTCTTCTGTACTTAATGGATTACCACCTATGTGGTAATTTGTGGGCACTTTGTTTTTGCCAAAGGGGATGACTATACACTTTTTGGCATTTAGCTTGAGGCCATGGCTCTGGCACCAGTTGTCTGTTTCTATGAGGCCCTTTTGGAGGATGCTTGTGTCAGCTGGAGAGTCTATTATGGTGCCCAGTTTGCAGTCATCTGCGAACTTGGTCAGCCACAGTCCTTCCATGTTGGCCTGTACCTCCGAGAAATATATACCGAACAAGAGAGGTCCCAAGACTGAGCATTGTGGGACGCCACTTGTAACTGGTTTGGAGTCTGACATGGCTCCAGCTATTCTAACCATGTGGGTTCTGTCCTTGAGCCAGTTTGCAACCCATCTAGTGACATAGGGGTTTATATTTAAGCTGGTGAGCTTATCTATAATGCCCGAGTGGGGTATTGTATCGAAGGCTTTATGCGAGGTCCAGGTAGGCTGTGTGGACCACCTTCCCCTTGTCAATGGCCTTGGTGACTGTTTCAAAGAAATTGACCAGGTTTAAGAGGCAGGATCTGCCCTTAACAAAGCCGAACTGGGTAGGATCCAGTGTCTGTAGGTCCCCAATATCTTTATTTATAAGGTCCATGATGATCCTTTCCATAGCTTTGCAGACCAAGCTAGTGAGACTTATGGGGCGATAGTTTCCAGGATCCGTTGAGGCACCACCTTTGTGGAGAGGGACCACTGTTGCTGTACACCACTCTTTGGGTACATATCCTGTAGTAAGGCTGAGATTGAGCAGTAGTTTTAGGTTTGGGTTTAGCTCTTCTAGGAGTTCATGTAGGACACAGCCCGGGACACTGTCTGGTCCCATTGATGCTGTGTTTCTTGCTTTGGAGAGGGCAGCTCTTACCTGAGCATCTGAGATGTCAGGGGAGCAGCACTCTGCTGGGATAGATATTAGCCCTTTTGGTGGGGAGGGGGGGGGAGTTTGCGCTGAACCTGTCAGCTAGGATGTTGGCAATGTCTGTGGGTTCGGTGTATTTTATGTCATTTTGGACTAATTCTGAGCATATCTGGGAATTCCCACCCAGGTTCCTAACATAACTAAAGAAAGCCTTGTGATTATCCTTAGTGTCCTGTGCAATTTTTCTCTCGAAGCTGGCCTTAGACGATTTTATGAGTGCCCGTAGTTTTTTGCTAATACTGATCAGAGATTCCTTCCCTTTTTGGGATTTTGCTCTGTCATGTAGTAGCTTCCTCCTTCTGTTGTATAGTTTGTTTATGGCTGGGGTCCACCAGACAGGACGTCTGCCTTTGGAGGATTGGGTCTTGGTTTTATTTGGGATTGCATGATCCATGCATTCCTGAAGGTGTTCATAGAATGCGTTTATAAAGGATTTTGTGGTCTGGGCCATATTATCCAGAGGCCCGGGGGCTTTGAAGGATTCCACCTCGGTTTTGAGGAGTGTGAAATTTGCTTTAGAGAAGATTTTCACTGTGGTTTTCTGGGCATGGGGTGGGGTCGGGATGTGAATATCCAGTGAGATTAGTTTATGGTCTGATCTTACCAGTGAGGGATACACTTCTGGTCTGGAGCATAGAGTCCCCATGTTGGTGATGATCAGGTCCAGTATGTTTTCCCCTCTTGTGGGAGTGGTAACAAGTTGTTCCATAGCATTTGAGTTTATAAATTCTAGGAACCTTTGGGCTAGGGTGTTGGAGCTAGAGTAATGCTCCCAGTCTATGGTTGGGTAGTTGAAGTCACCCAATATAATGGTGTTTGGAGAGACCTTCATATTTTCCAGTGTTCTCAGGAAGGACAAGTGGGGTTCCTGGATTTGGGAGGGTGGTCTGTAGCAGGCTATAAACTGGAAGGCAGTTTTACCCACTGTTAGTTGCACATGGATAGTCTCTGATGCTTCGTGCTGTGCCACCAACCTGGAGGTGTTGGTATCTTTGGCGAATATTGATACTCCCCCCTCCTTTTGTGGTTCGGTCCAAGTTTTGGGGCCGAAAAGCATGGTATGAGGTATAACCTGGTAGTGCTGGGGTGCTCTCGAGAGCCTTGAACCAGGTTTCTGTTACTGCACAGATATCGATGTTCTCCATGCTAAGGAGAGTTTCGAAAAGTGCATCTTGAGGTTTAGACTTCTGGCGTTGAGTAGCATTACTCTTAGTTTCTTATCCCTTGTGATACCTATGGTGGTGGGTTTGTCTTTTGAGCCTTGCCTAAAAAAGGCACTATGGGGGTAGCAAGAGCCTTTGCCAATATCCGAAAGCCCAGGGGTGACAGGTGCAAGCCGTCCCTAGCGAAGCATCGTGGCTTGTCGAGCATGTCATCCCAGGCTGACAGGCATTGGATCCCCTTTGAATGACACCAATACTTAAGCCAATTGTTGAAATTGATAATCTTGTCTTCATACTGTGGCATCATTCTTGGTGAGGGTAAGATGCTACTCAAAGTCATGGTCATACCAGCCTGGGCTACATGCCCAGAGAGCTCCTCTATGTCTCTTTTCATGTAGTCCAGGGAGGTATGTCTCAGGTCATTCACACCAGCATGGACAATGACTGAGTCATATTTGTACTTGCCTTGGAGTGACCTGAGTGCTTGTGTTATGTGGCGGATCCTAGCACCCGATAGGCAGCTCACCGTGACCTTCTCCTTGTTCAGCCTGGTGAGCGGGATGTCAGTGTGTCTGATGATAGAGTCACCTATTACAAGTGTATCAGGTGTGTTGTTTAGCCTTAAGGGCTGTGACTGTTCGGCACACTGGCTTTGTGAGCTATGTGTTGCATGTGTTTTGTTTTGGGGTAGCGGTTGCTTGGGTGTCTGCTTTGGAGGTCTTTGCTGCTTAGGCAGATTTTTATTTAGAGCCTCCAAGTATATTTTTGTGTGTTTATGTGTTTGGTTTGCTGTCGTGGTAGGTCTGTTTGAGACTGGAATTGTAGTGAGTGTGGTTTCCTTCTCCTCCTGACTGGTTACGCCAGTACTGAGTTGAAAGAGCTTAGCCTCCAGTTTGGCTATATGGTTGCATCTCTCACATGTGTTGGAATTTGTTGGGAGGAGGAGAGGGTTGTCTGTGTACATTAGGCAGTTGTAACATTGCCTCAAGATTCCCAGGTTCACCAGCTGGACCGGAGAGGAGATTGACAACTGACCTTTGGACATGCTAGAATAGTATTGGGAATTCCTTTATAATTGAAAAAAAGGGCCAATGGGGAACAAGTTACTCAAGGGGAGTTTGTGAGGGTGTAGTGCTTTTAATTTTTTTAGTGCTGACTTATATAATTGCTTTAGTGAGCAAGTGCTAGGCTTTAGCATAGGAATAGGGTGTTTATTATGAGAACTAGATCAGTTCCAAGGCTCAAACCCAAATAAACGGCGCTGCTCGATGAAGCGCTATGCACAAAATCACGCAAAGCCGCGCTACAGCGGGTTTTATACAGGCAGACTTGAAAGAGCTAGAAATTGGCCCAAAACAGCCAACAGACTACCAGATTCCTGTGCTGGGAACACTCCTCCAGGGACAGATAGCCTGCTCCAAGCTCCCCACTGCCACTGGTGAACAAAGAAGCCTCCCTCTATCCAAGAAAGGAAATGGCAACACAGGAACTTTCCAAAAGTCCAGAATACAGCAAAGCCTGTATTTGGACTACTCTAGGTCAGGAAAGATGGGAAACAAGGATAA
Organism: Protopterus annectens; assembly: GCF_019279795.1. Lineage (NCBI taxonomy): Eukaryota > Metazoa > Chordata > Ceratodontiformes > Protopteridae > Protopterus > Protopterus annectens. The sequence continues at coordinate 305,087,396 of NC_056747.1, read as the reverse complement.
CTTTTTTCTTTTTTGCAACAAACAGCAGGAAATTGCAATAAATATGTAACACAGGCTAGCACACTTGAGTGTGTAGCCTCAACAAGTAAATGCAACAAACAGGACAAACTTTAAAAGTGCAGGTGCAAAAACAACTTTAGACAGTTTAAAACAGTTCAAGAAGCAGAAATATTTGCAGTTTAGCTAGATCGGACAGTCGCCCAGGTAGTAGCAGGAAAAAAACACTTTTATCAGGTTAGCAGTCGCTCTTTTAGCCTCTCTGCTGCTAGCACCACTCTGCAGGACCACGAGGAGCTTGGCTGAGTAGTAACAAGCGCAAAAACCTCGCCAAAGCGGGTTTTATACAGGGGGATTTGAAAGAGCTAGAAATTGGTCCAAAATGGCCAATAGACTACCAGATTCTTGTGCTGGGAACACTCCTCCAGGGATAGATAGGCTGCTCTAAGTTCCCCACTGCCACTGGTGAACAAAGAAGCCTCCCTCTATCCAAGAAAGGAAATGGCAACACAGGAACTTTCCAAAAGTCCAGAATACAGCAAAGCCTGTATTTGGACTACTCTAGGTCAGGAAAGATGGGAAACAAGGATAACTTTTTTTTTCTTTTTTGCAACAAACAGCAGGAAATTGCAATAAATATGTAACACAGGCTAGCACACTTGAGTGTGTAGCCTCAACAAGTAAATGCAACAAACAGGACAAACTTTAAAAGTGCAGGTGCAAAAACAACTTTAGACAGTTTAAAACAGTTCAAGAAGCAGAAATATTTGCAGTTTAGCTAGATCGGACAGTCGCCCAGGTAGTAGCAGGAAAAAAACACTTTTATCAGGTTAGCAGTCGCTCTTTTAGCCTCTCTGCTGCTAGCACCACTCTGCAGGACCACGAGGAGCTTGGCTGAGTAGTAACAAGCGCAAAAACCTCGCCAAAGCGGGTTTTATACAGGGGGATTTGAAAGAGCTAGAAATTGGTCCAAAATGGCCAATAGACTACCAGATTCTTGTGCTGGGAACACTCCTCCAGGGATAGATAGGCTGCTCTAAGCTCCCCACTGCCACTGGTGAACAAAGAAACCTCCCTCTATCCAAGAAAGGAAATGGACAACACAGGAAATTTCCAAAAGTCCAGAATACAGCAAAGTCTGTATTTGGACTACTCTAGGTCAGGAAAGACGGGAAACAAGGATAATAATTTTTTTTGTTTTTCTTTTTTTCAACAAATAGCAGGAAAATGCAGTAAATATGTGACACAGGCTAGCGTACTTGAGTGTGTAGCCTCAACAGGTAAATGCAAAAAACAGGACAAACTTTAAATTACAAGCGCAAAAGTGCGCTAAAGCTGGCTTTAAAGCAGGGGGTTAGAAAGAGATAGGAAATGGCCCAAAACGGCCCATAAGCTACAGGTCACTGGGCTGGAACCACTCCTCAAGGGACAGATAGGCTGCTCAGAGCTCCTCACTCTCACTGGTGAACAAAGAAGCTTCCTCCTATCCAAATAAGGATATGGGCGACACAGGAACTATGACACAAAACGGCCCATAAGCTACAGGTCACTGGGCTGGAACCACTCCTCAAGGGACAGATAGGCTGCTCAGAGCTCCCCACTCTCACTGGTGAACAAAAAAGCTTCCTCCTATCCAAATAAGGATATGGGCAACACAGGAACTATGACACAGCCCAGAGATCAGCAATACCTGAAGACTGGACTATTCTAGTTCAGTAAAGGCAGGAAACAAGGAATTTTTTTATTTTTTTTTTTTATTTTTTTTTCTTACAAAGTAGCAGAAATTAGGTACAGAAACACAGTAAATGCTTTAATTCAGCTAGCGCACTTGAGTGTGTAGCCTACCAATTAAACTAAGCAAAAACAAACTTTAAAAGTGCAAAAAAAACCTCAGAAATAAAGGCAGAAATGCAATAAAACAACTTTACAGAGCTTATTTAGTAAAAGAAACAGAAAAGTCTATATATACAGAAAAGCAGCTAAAACACACAAACACTTCAGATGCAGTGCAACCTAGAGCACTTGAGTTGTAGCAATATTAAGGCTATTACAGTTATAAATGCTCTGAAATATACTGTATAATTCCAAAATGTTTGAGAAGCACAGTCAGAACACAAGGATCAGTCACTGTTGGCACCGAGGAATGGGGTTCCACAAAAGACTTCAAAAGAATGGGCTTCGGAGCCGACAGGTCTGAAGGAGGAGTATACGTTGGAGTCCTAGGAGAGATAGACCGAAGTCCCAGAGGGGGATGAGTCTTTAGAACATTTGGTATCCCTCTGGCTGTTAACAGCTGATCCAACAGGCACATAACATCAAGTTCAGATAGACTCCTGGTGGACCTCGTGGATACTCCTGAAGGGGAGTCAGGTCGATCCAAAAAAGGACTGTACGTTTGACCCAGGAATGGATCCAAAGAGGGGGTGTATCGGGTCTGTGGTGTCTGAACTAGTGGCACTTTAGTGTCTAATTTGGAGACAGGAAGCAAAGGAATTAATGGTGCAGTAAAAGGGCTTGGTGCCGATGAGGCACTCCGAATCAATGTCATCAGTTTCAAAGTAATGGCAGAGGTCGGAACTGTTTTTGATGCAGTCGAAGGCAAAGTCAGTGCCGTAGCTGTAGTCAAAGGCAAGGTCAGTGCCATAGCTGTAGTGGATGGCAAGGTCGGTGCCATACCTGGAGTCAGTGCCGAAAGTGGAGCTGACATCGAGAATCTGGTAATATCCATGGCTTGAGTCTTAATAGCATTTGGAGCAGAGCTCGGAACAGCAGTATTCAGAGCCGAAGTAGCAAGTCTGTGCTCTGAGGAAGTTTTGTGAGCCTTATGTTTAGGTGACTTACCCCTATCACCAGCTGATGAAGAGAGATCAGAGTGGGGACATTTCTTGTCCTTCATTGGAGGGATTGAGACCTCTGACACAGAAAGGAACTCTGAGAAAGGAGAAGCAAGAAGGCCTTTCAAAATCAATTTGTTCTTGCATTCATTCAGCATCTGCTGACTGAAACCTTGACAGATTTGACAGGGGGGTTGAACAGAGCGATTAGAAACCCCCAGGCAATAAACACAGTTGTCATAAAAGTCGCTGTTTGGGAGTTTACCATTGAAGAGGTGCAATGCTTAAACCCCAAAGACCCTTTTTTATCAGACATGTCCACAAACATACTTATCACAAGTTTTCTAAACTAGAATATCAAAAAAGGAAAACACCTGGAAAGGAAAGAAGAGGAAAGAAGATACCAGCAATGCTATCAAGGGATACCATAAGTGTAAGGAGAGGGCGTACTAGCGATGGTAAAAGAATTACACCATGGGTAGAGCTAGTTAGGAAAGTTCAAATTGTTTTATCATGGTCTGCATGGGAGGAGAAATGGCATAGGGGTTATCCTGAAGGAACAGTATGCTAAAAGAGTGTCGGATAGAGTGATGTTTATGAAGCTAGAAATTGATGGTGTAATGATGAATGTTGTTAGTGCATATGCTCCACAAGTTTGGTGTGTGCTGGATGAGAAAGAAAAATTTTGGAGTGAGTTGGATGAAGTGGTGATGACTGTACCCAAGGGTGAGAGAGTGATGATTGGAGCAGATTTCAATGGGCATGTTGGTGAAGGGAACAGAGGGGATGAGGAAGTGATGGGTAGGTATGGTGTTAAGCAAAGGAATGCAGAAGGTCAGATGGTAGTGGATTTTGCGAAAAGGATGGACATGGCTGTGATGAATACGTATTTTAACAAGAGGGAGGAGCATAGGGTGACATACAAGAGTGGAGGAAGATGCATACAGGTGGATTATATCTTATGTAGAAGGGCCAGTCTGAAGGAGATTGGAGACTGTAAAGTGGTGGCAGGGGAAAGTGTAATTAGGCAGCATAGGATGGTGGTTTGTAGGATGACATTGGTGATCAAGAAGAGGAGGAGGAGTGTGAGGGCAGCACCAAGGATCAAATGGTGAAAACTGAAAAAGGGTAATTGTGAGGTGGAGTTCATGGAAGAGTTAAGACAGGCACTGGGTGGCAGTGAAAAGTTACCGAAGAGCTGGGTAACTACAGCAGAGCTAGTAAGGGAGATAGCTAGAAAGGTGCTCGGTGTGACATCTGGAAAGAGGAAGGAGGACAATGAGACCTGGTGGTGGAATGAGGGAAGTACAGGAGAGTATACCGAGAAAGAGGTTGGTGAAGAAGAAGTGGGATTGTCAGAGAGATGAAGAAAGTAGACAGGAGTATAAGGAGATGAGGTTCATGGCAAAAAGAGAGGTGGTGAAGGCTAAGGATAAGGCATATGAAGAGTTGTATGAAAGATTGGCACTAAGGAGGGAGAAAAGGACCTGAACCGATTGGCTAGACAGAGGGACCAAGCTAGTAAAGATGTGCAGCAGGTAAGGGTGATAAAGGATAATGGGGGAAACATACTCACAAGCGAGGAGAGTGTGTTGAGCAGATGGAAAGAGTACTTTGAGGGGCTGATAAATGAAGAGAATGAGAGGGAGAGAAGGTTGGCTGATGTGCGGATAGTAAATCATGAAGTGGAGTGGATTAGCAAGGAGGAAGTAAGGATAGCTATGAAGAAGATAAATGGAAAGGCTGTTGGTCCAGATGACATACCTGTGGAAGCATGGAGGTGTTTAGGTGAAATGGCAGTGGAGTTTTTAACTAGATTGTTTAATGAAATCTTGGAAAGTGAGAGGATGCCTGAGGAATGGAGAAAAAGTGTTTTTGTACCGATTTTTAAGAATAAGGGTGATGTGCAGAGCTGTAGTAACTACAGAGGGATTAAATTGATCAGTCACAGCATGAAGTTATGGGAAAGAGTAGTGGAAGCTAGGTTAAGAAGGGAGGCGATGATTAGTGATCAGCAGTATGGTTTCATGCCAGGAAAGAGCACTACAGATACAATGTTTGCTCTGAGAGTGTTGATGGAGTACAGAGAAGGTCAGAAGGAGTTGCATTGTGTCTTTGTGGATTTAGAGAAAGCATATGACAGGGTGCCTAGAGAGGAGTTGTGGTATTGTATGAGGAAGTTGGGAGTATCAGAGAAGTATGTAAGAGTGGCACAGGATATGTACAAGGGTAGTATGACAGCGGTGAGGTCTGCTGTGGGAGTGACGGATGCGTTTAAGGTGGAGGTGGGATTACATCAAGGATCAGCTCTGAGCCCTTTCTTATTTGCAATGATGATGGACAGGTTGACAGACGAGATCAGACAGGAGTCCCCGTGGACTTTGATGTTTGCAGATGACATTGTGATCTGTAGTGAGAGTAGGGAACAGGTGGAGGAAACCCTGGAGAGGAGGAGATATGCTCTAGAGAGAAGAGGAATGAAGGTCAGCAGGTCTAAGACAGACTATATATGTGTGAATGAGAGGGAGGATAGAGGAATGGTGAGGATGCAGGAAGTAGAGATGGCAAATGTAGATGAGTTTAAATACTTGGGCTCAACAGTTCAGAGTAATGGTGAGTGTGGAAGAGAGGTGAAGAAGAGAGTACAGGCAGAATGGAGTGGGTGGAGAAGAGTGTCAGGAGTGATTTGTGACAGACGAGTACCAGTAAGAGTGAAAGGGAAGGTCTACAAGAGGGTAGTGAGACCAGTTATATTATATGGGTTGGAGACAGTGGCATTGACAAAAAGGCAGGAGTCAGAGATAGACATGGCAGAGTTAAAGATGTTAAGATTTGCACTGGGTATGACGAGGGTGGACAGAATTAAGAATAAGTATATTAGAGGGTCATTCCAGGTTGGAAGCTTTGGATACAAAGCCAGAGAGGCAAGATTACATTGGTTTGGACATGTGCTGAGGAGGGATGCTGGGTATATTGAGAAAAAGATGCTAAGGATGAAGCTACCAGGTAACAGTAAAAGAGGAAGGCCTAAGATAAGGTTTATGGATGTGGTGAGAGAGGACATGCAGGTGGTTGGTGTGACAGAGCAAGATGCAGAGGACAGGAAGAAATGGAAACAGATAATCTGCTGTGGCAACCCCTAATAGGAGCAGCCTAAAGAAAAAGAAGAAGTAGAGCTAGTTAGGAAAGTTACAAATAACTCTAAATGAGTAAAGTAGAAAGGAGATAGATTTAGAGAGTGACTAAATAAGAGATCTATATCCAAATATCAAGAAAACATCAAGAAAAATACCACTTAGCTTGAGAGCTTGGTGAAATGCTGCTATATGGTTACGCGGCAAACTAGATCTGAGGTAACAGGGAGAAGGGCATTGTGGGTAGCAGCTTAGCTCGAGAGTTTTTGGTATTCATGAGCTTGGTATTAGGCCGACACAGTTCTGGGGCTTGGAACCGAACCCATCAGTGATGAATGGAAAGAAGATAAACAACATCAGATTTCTCATTATACAGTACAAGAGCAGGACTGAACCATGCAGTACTGCATAAGTAATTCTCATTATACAGTACAAGAGCAGGACTGAACCACTCGGTACTGCACCAATAATTCTCATTATACAGTACAAGAGCAGGACTGAACCACTCAGTACTGCACCAATGATTCTCATTATACAGTACAAGAGCAGGACTGAACCATGCAGTACTGCACCAGTAATTCTATTTATACAGTACAAAAGCAGGACTGAACCACTTGGTACTGCACCAATAATTCTCATTGTCATTATTCATGTCATGGCTTTAGTCTATCTACAATGCCATGTTAGATGGTTATAATGGGTCTAGTGATATGAGAGTGCAAAATGGACCTGTAGGTAATGACATTTCCTCAGACTCAGTCCAGTGCCCCACCACCACCACTCCCTTCAGTTTTTTATTAACAACTTGTATACGACCATGTTTAGAGCCCTTGTCAATTCAGATAGACCACATAGGTTCATATGTTCATAGGTGTGTACTAGGATAATGGCCCTGGAGCCTTTACAAGCCTAGCCCAAAAAAATTTACCCAGGCACAGTGCCACCAGATGTTATTTCATAGTGCCCCTATCCAATAGGGCAACTGGAATGATTCCCCTGTGAAGCTCTCCTGTAACACAGTCACAAACAGGATTGAGTCTGACTGACGGCACTTGGGGTTCCTGTACCAGTGTTAGTTGTTATGGAGATGGTAGCCCTCTAGGGTAGCAACCAGTCTTTCCAACAGGATTCTTTTCTTGACTTTCCCTACCACTTCTGTGCTGCTGCAGGTCTAACAGACTTGTAGTCCCACTGACCTTTCCTGATTCCTCTCCTCTCTATATAAGGGTACTGCAATTGAAGTCTCCCATTCCTCAGGCACTCTTGCACCAGCCAGTTATCTATTTAAAGATGTTCGTCATGGAATATTGCGTGACAGTGGCTAGATTCAAGGAGAGGTAGCCTATCAGGTTGATATGTTTGGGTATTTGTTCATTGCTGTTTCCACATTGATCTAAATCATTCCCACTGTGGCATCTGTCATGTCTAAAAGGCTGGTTTCCTCTGTCACTTGCATAGTAGTTATTTTGTGCTCATGACGTAATAATGCATTGGTTATACTTACATTAAAGAAACATTGTATATTTTACTTGGTCACTGGTGTGAGACTTTTCAGGAAAAAAAACAGACTGAAAAAGAACTCTGAACCCCCTTTTTTAAAACTGGGCTTTAAAATCTCTATTGAGAGCACTTAACAAAATACCACCAGCAGTAGTAGGCTTTACATTATTTAACTGCATGAATAATTTTAAGAGGTGTATTGATTGCATGTAACTTCCTCTGTCATTACATCCAGCAGCTGTCACTCATCCTAGAGCAATGGGTTGGTTTACCACTATCTTATTTAAGAGGAAAAATAAACTTCTTAGAGGCGGTGGGGAGAATCGTCCTCTTCGGGGAGCTCAGTGATTGCTAAGTCCCTGCCCTTTGATCACATGCCTCTATATCACAAAAACACTCCTGCTCTTTTTCTGACCCCATCTGCAAACTCCATTTCCACATGCTCCGTTATTGCCCTCATGTTATGTATTGTGCTTCTGCTTGTCTTCTTTTACTGTGCCTTCTTTACCTTCTCACTCCCTCCCTTCTAGCACTTATATGTACTGTATTTTACCTTAATTACTAGCTACATGCTTCTGTGTGGACAGAGCGACTTTCTGCTTTTTTGCTCTTTCTTCATATCTTTGTCCATAGCCCTGCATACTCCATCCGTGACCCATTCATACACATTGATTAATTGCTTAATTGCATATCATGCTCCTTCTCACCTGTGACTGTCTGCCCCAACTTGACATAGTTCAACCCCTTGAAATTCCACGTAGCTGTCTTTCTATTATCACCTTTCACACCCACGTCAACTCTTACAGCATCATGATCCCTCTTGCCTAAATATAGCTTCACTCAGGCGTCCCTGACTGAACCTACCAGTATTAGGACCATACAGACGATATGCAGATTTCTGACTTTTCTGATACATTCCCACAACATCTGAATGTTTGTCATGGACTAGGACCTCAAGTCAAGTCCTGCTTTGTCTTTACTGTAGAGCTGAGAGTGTGTTGCTGATGGATGCATAAGTGTCCTTCATTCTCTGCATCAGTGATGTGACTAGCAGTGTGTCACTTGTCATGTTCCTTTCTTTATGTGTTTCGTTCTCTGCATCGGTAATGTAACCAGCAGTGTGTCACTTGTCATGTTCCTTTCTTTATGTGTTTTGTTCTCTGGATCAGTGATGTGACTAGCAGTGTGTCACTTGTCATGTTCCTTTCTTTATGTGTTTCGTTCTCTGCATCTGTGATGTGACTAGCAGTGTGTCACTTGTCATGTTCCTTTCTTTATGTGTTTCATTCTCTGCATCAGTGATGTGACTAGCAGTGTGTCACTTGTCATGTTCCTTTCTTTATGTGTTTCATTCTCTGCATCAGTGATGTGACTAGCAGTGTGTCACTTGTCATGTTCCTTTCTTTGTGTGTTTCATTCTCTGCATTAGTGATGCGACTAGCAGTGTGTCACTTGTTATGTTCCTTTCTTTATGTGTTTCGTTCTCTGCATCAGTGATGTGACTAGCAGTGTGTCACTTGTCATGTTTCTTTCTTTACGTGTTTCATTCTCTGCATCAGTGATGTGACTAGCAGTGTGTCACTTGTCATGTTCCTTTCTTTATGTTTCATTCTCTGCATCAGTGATGTGACTAGCAGTGTGTCACTTGTCATGTTCCTTTCTTTACGTGTTTCATTCTCTGCATCAGTGATGTGACTAGCAGTGTGTCACTTGTCATGTTCCTTTCTTTACGTGTTTCATTCTCTGCATCAGTGATGTGACTAGCAGTGTGTCACTTGTTCCTTTCTTTACGTGTTTCATTCTCTGCATCAGTGATGTGACTAGCAGTGTGTCACTTGTCATGTTCCTTTCTTTAAGTGTTTCATTCTCTGCATCAGTGATGTGACTAGCAGTGTGTCACTTGTCATGTTCCTTTCTTTATGTGTTTCATTCTCTGCATCAGTGATGTGACTAGCAGTGTGTCACTTGTCATGTTCCTTTCTTTATGTATTTCATTCTCTGGATCAGTGATGTGAATAGCAGCGTGTCACTTGTCATGTTCCTTTCTTTATGTGTTTCGTTCTCTGGATCAGTGATGTGAATAGCAGCGTGTCACTTGTCATGTTCCTTTCTTTATGTGTTTCATTCTCTGCATCAGTGATGTGACTAGCAGTGTGTCACTTGTCATGTTCCTTTCTTTACATGTTTCATTCTCTGCATCAGTGATGTGACTAGCAGTGTGTCACTTGTCATGTTCCTTTCTTTATGTGTTTCGTTCTCTGGATCAGTGATGTGAATAGCAGCGTGTCACTTGTCATGTTCCTTTCTTTATGTGTTTCATTCTCTGCATCAGTGACGTGACTAGCAGTGTGTCACTTGTCATGTTCCTTTCTTTATGTGTTTCCTTCTCTGCATCAGTGACATGACTAGCAGTGTGTCACTTGTCATGTTCCTTTCTTTATGTGTTTCTTTCTCTGCATCAGTGACGTGACTAGCAGTGTGTCACTTGTCATGTTCCTTTCTTTATGTGTTTCTTTCTCTGCATCAGTGATGTGACTAGCAGTGTGTCACTTGTCATGTGCCTTTCTTTGTGTTTCATTCTCTGCATCAGGGATGCAACTAGCAGTGTGTCACTTGTCATGTTCCTTTCTTTATGTGTTTCATTCTCTGCATCAGTGATGTGACTAGCCGTGTGTCACTTGTCATGTTCCTTTCTTTATGTGTTTCACTCTCTGCATCAGTGATGTGACTAGCCGTGTGTCACTTGTCATGTTCCTTTCTTTATCTGTTTCACTCTCTGCATCAGTGATGTGACTAGCCGTGTGTCACTTGTCATGTTCCTTTCTTTATCTGTTTCACTCTCTGCATCAGTGATGTGACTAGCCGTGTGTCACTTGTCATGTTCCTTTCTTTATGTGTTTCACTCTCTGCATCAGTGATGTGATTAGCAGTGTGTCACTTGTCATGTTCCTTTCTTTATGTGTTTCATTCTCTGCATCAGTGATGTGACTAGCAGTGTGTCACTTGTCATGTTCCTTTCTTTATGTGTTTCATTCTCTGCATCAGTGATGTGACTGGCAGTGTGTCACTTGTCATGTTTCTTTCTTTATGTGTTTCATTCTCTGCATCAGTGATGTGACTGGCAGTGTGTTACTTGTCATGTTCCTTTCTTTATGTGTTTCATTCTCTGCATCAGTGAGGTGACTGGCAGTGTGTCACTTGTCATGTTCCTTTCTTTATGTGTTTCATTCTCTGCATAAGTGATGTGACTGACAGTGTGTCACTTTTCTCTGCATCAGTGATGTGACTGGCTGTGTGTCACTTGTCATGTTCCTTTTTTATGTGTTCATTCTCTGCATCAGTGATGTGACTGGCAGTGTGTCACTTGTCATGTTCCTTTCTTTATGTGTTTCATTCTCTGCATCAGTGATGTGACTAGCAATGTGTCACTGGTCATGTTCCTTTCTTTATGTGTTTCGTTCTCTGCATCAGTGATGTGATTAGCAGTGTGCCACTGGTCATGTTCCTTTCTTTATGTGTTTCATTCTCTGCATCAGTGATGTGATTAGCAGTGTGTCACTGGTCATGTTCTTTTCTTTATGTGTTTCATTCTTTGCATCAGTGATGTGACTAGCAGTGTCTCACTGGTCATGTTCCTTTCTTTATGTGTTTTATTCTCTGCATCAGCGATGTGACTAGCAGTGTGTCACTGGTCATGTTCCTTTATGTGTTTCATTCTCTGCATCTGTGATGTGATTAGCAGTGTCTCACTGGTCATTTCCTTTCTTTATGTGTTTCATTCTCCGCATCAGTGATGTGACTAACAGTGTCTCACTGGTCATGTTCCTTTCTTTATGTGTTTCATTCTCTGCATCAGTGATGTGACTAGCAGTGTGTCACTGGTCATGTTCCTTTCTTTATGTGTTTCATTCTCTGCATCAGTGATGTGATTAGCAGTGTGTCACTGGTCATGTTCCTTTCTTTATGTGTTTCATTCTTTGCATCAGTGATGTGACTAGCAGTGTCTCACTGGTTATGTTCCTTTCTTTATGTGTTTCATTCTCTGCATCAGTGATGTGACTAGCAGTGTGTCACTGGTCATGTTCCTTTCTTTATGTGTTTCATTCTCTGCATCAGTGATGTGATTAGCAGTGTGTCACTGGTCATGTTCCTTTCTTTATGTGTTTCATTCTTTGCATCAGTGATGTGACTAGCAGTGTCTCACTGGTTATGTTCCTTTCTTTATGTGTTTTATTCTCTGCATCAGCGATGTGACTAGCAGTGTCTCACTTGTCACATTCCTTTCTTTATGTGTAGTGTGATACACTGTACTGTCCTGTCAGAGCTGCCCTTTTCATTCATCTTAACTAGCAGCATGCTTACCACAGCTTTTGATCGTAACCATTCCCTGGTTATTTTCATTAGGTGGTTTTCTTCCTCTTCTCTAACCTCATATTTGAAGCCTTTCTTCTTGTAGATAACTATTCTGCCTCCCTGTGTCTCCTTCCTTTCATTCCTGAACCACTTACACCAAGGCACCTCCATCTTCTACACCATCCTTTCAGTGGCCCAAGTTTTCTACGATGCCAATAATGTGCACCTTTCCTTCATGAATCTCTCTGCTTCCAGCTCTTCCATCTTCCTTGCACCGCATGAAGCACTGCTGTGTCATTCTGTGTTTCATCTACATTCTGTGTCTGTTTTGTCCTTATGTCCTTGTCTGGCTACCTTCCTCCATCTTCTGTTTCTGTGATGCCCTTCTCCTTCCTTATTAGTCTACAGGTAGAGTCACTGAAGTGTGCTGTTCCAGTACAGCTCTGTACTCCACTGATTCTTCTCAGGCAAGATGGAGCCTATCTCTGGCATAAAGCTGGTTTCTCCACTATTTTCTCCTTTGTCAAGGCTCTTTAACTTCTTGGTGAATGAGTCTTAAATCATCAAAATCCTCTTCTTTGTCCCCACACTGGCTGTCATCTCGTTTGCTGTCTATCTTATGCCACTCCCACCCTCATATCAATTTGTCTTCCATCGTTTTCACTTTCCCAGATATGGTAACTACCTGTGCTGTTTGCCTTCCTACCCGTGTTTGTTTGTTTGTTTGTTTGTTTATTTACTTGCATAATTGCTTGTTTACTTATTTATTTTATTTGTTATACAATGGATAGCACATTGACCTTTTTCACACTCACCCTGGGAGTTGTCAGTAGTTAAGCTCTCTGTGTAAGTGATTTATCCAGTCACACAGTAGGTAAATGGAGGCTGAGTAAACCAACTCAGGACTATAGGAAGGAGCTCCTTAACAACTCAGACTTAGTCCTGTCCATTAACTGCCAAAGTTCACCTGATTGCTTTTCCATCTCCTTTCTTTTCTGCAAGCCCAGTTCACTCTTGTTTCAGTTTTGCCTTTTGTCTTTTTTTATTTTATTTTCTGATTGGGTGTGCCTCCCTCATACAGTTCTGTCTCACCTTGATCAATTTTTATTATTGCCTGCACCTGTTCTTTCACCTAGGTTTCATCTCCTAATCCTGTTTTGTATGCCAGCATTTCCTATTTTGTCATTTTACTTTAGTCTTTGCCATTCCACTTGCCCGAGTCCTCTGAGAAATCCTTTCATTATCCTCCTGTTCTCTGTGTTTCTCCCACCTTTTCCTATCCCATGCTGACGACTCAACTTCTACTGCCTCCTCGTCTTCTCTACTCCCCATTTAGTTCTTTCTCATCTGATTTGCCAGTCTGCTATGCTCACAAGTTTCCATTGACTGTTTTAATGCTGACATTCTGCAATAGACACCCATGTCATTCATGACCTGAAAGCTCCCTGAGCCAAACCACAACCCGCACATCTTGTTCAGGTGACCCATTTCTCCCCTTCCTTCTTGTAGACTCTATACTGCTCCACTCAGGCCATTTTACCTCGAATCATTAGCCTAAAATAGTATGTTTGAAAATATATTTTCAATCAGTCTGTATAACACCAGAATATGAAATGCACAGTACCGGCTATACGCAGATGTAAAGAACACTGGACCAACAAGCTTAATTAATACACCATGTCATAATAAGCAATTCACAAGTCTATAAACTTAGCTTAACTAAAAAAAAAAAAAAAAGAAATATTAAACAAAAAGCAAGCTTATCTGAGGTGAAGTTGTAAGCCAAGATGGCTTGCTGTTCCTGCCCTTCAAGTTCAGTTCTGTCCAGTAATCCAGCATTTTGTTAGACTTATTCAACAGGAAAAGAATATGAATGTGAGCTGCTTCCTCTACCCAAGGTATAGAGTTTGATTCATTCCATCTGCATTTGCTAGCTGCGTGACTCTAGCCAAGTCTGTTAACCAGGCATTGCTCTCAGGTTGCCCTTAAAAGAGCGACAAACGTATCCAGTGCACTTACCTATTTAACAAATCTATAAAAATAAATAAACAGTATTTTATATTGTTAAGATAGATTATGCATGTCAGGTACTTATTTTCCAATGTTTTGTTCTTAACTATTCAAAATGTTGGAATGGAGGGCAGATGTTTCCTTCTTCTCTTAGGTCAACAAGCTTCTGTATGCATGTCTTCCCTTTTCTTTGGTTGTTTTGAGTGCTAGCAACAGGTAAAATCTGATCTGTGCATCTTATTCTGATAGCTCCCAACTGACCATAACAGTAATGTATCACCTTGTTAGCACAAATAACTCAGTAACCTTCTCTTCGACTAATACCCATCCATTAACAGACCACTAAGGAATACTTTTGCAACACAGCCTAACTTTACTGAGTCTGTTTACACGGATATTATAACCTTAATACCTCAAACTGTATCAGCAGTCTGATGAAATCACTTTGTGTCATGAAGGCTAGACACAGAGCAGCGAGGAAAACATGCAGCAGAGTTGAAAAGGTCAATGACATAGGCCAGTCATCTCTACCTGTAGTGTTATTGTGACCTGAGCTCTTACATTATCTTTTTCCCTGATAAATCAGGATTGGATTCCTTCTGCACACTTGTCCACTGGTATATAGACTAAACTGTACCTCTGAAGATCGTTACATATCTGGTAATCTTTCTATAAAGACATTTAAGAAATGAGGATTGAGCCCACCTCAGTATGAGCTCCCTTTACTTTAGGACTTGTAATTTATGATAAAAGGCTGACACTGGAGCCTTTGAAACCAGCAACTTCAGCCACAGAGTTTTTCATGGAAAATACTGTTCCTGGTAACCATTATTACAGCAAAAAGTATGTCAGAACTGCAGGCCTTATTATGCAAATTTCATTTCTGTTTTCAATTTGGAAAGAATGTTACTGATTACAAATTCTTCTTTGATTCCTAATGTAATTTCTGCTTTTATAATGAATCATACGGTTCATTTCCCAGTGTTCTTTTTACAAGTCAATAAAAAAAAGAGATTATTTTATTACATACCTTAATTGTTCATAGGCGGCAGAGATACTGCATGCACCAAATGGAAAAAGGATATAAATACCAAACAGAAATTGATTCTTTCATGCAGTGCAGACAGTAATTTTTAGTTTAAAACATAAAAAAGCTGTTATCTGAATGGCTAGTCTACTGCAGTAGCTACAACGATGGCTAACTTTTTCTAAAATGTTCCTACTCAAGATGTAAGTGAAGTTAAAATGTGGATTACTGTGCACTCATTCTCAAAACACTACAGGTCCGATACCAAGTGCAGAAGTGGAACTTGATCTGAAAAGGCAGTTTTACAAGATGTTCCTTAATGTCTACTTTGATTCTTTATTAAGATTGGCCTACAGTGTGGAGTTTTAGTCAGTCAGAGTAATACTACAAGAGGTTTCCATGAAGAAAAAATACACTTGTGAGATAACCAGTCATAAGTGTAGACTTGCAAATGTGCAGGTGACACTCATACAATAGCATACGTATATCCTAGCACCCATTGCACTGTTCATCCCATGAAATTAGATGCATAGTTTTGTTTGAAAAGGTTAGGCTTGGATAGTTTTAATTCTAGGTTTATTGTTAGAGTGCTTCTAAAGAAGACCAGAAGATGGCAATAGGTGGCACTGGAATTACAGAGGGCGTATACCAGTTACTGTTAATAGTACATAGGAATGAGGTGCTTTTTGGCATAATTCTAGAAAAATCTGACAGACTGATGGAGGTGAATAAAAACCCAGTAGTTATACTGCCACAAGAGTCACTCTTCTCTCTCTCCCTAAAATAAACTATTTTAGTGCACAGGTACCAGCCAAACAAAATACTGAAAAACAATCATTTCATAAATTTAAATAAACTATTTAAGGTGCATAATTTACCAGAAATTAGATTATCTTTCAATATGTCTGAAAAGATTATTATTCTCATTCATATAAGTGAAGTCTGAGATTTTGAAGACTTGCAAGAATCAAGGTCTAAATAAAATAATAAATATAAGATGCTGTTAAGTGAGTTGGTTTCAGGCAATGGCAGCAGCTTAGAATGATGTTTAATGTCACTGATGTATGATAGATTAAATCACTTAAAAAGTGTAAAGATCTCATTTCTTTAAATATATTCATTGCATCAGCTAAGTATATGCATATATATATGTATATATATATATATATATATATATATATATATATATATATATATATATATATATATATATATATATTTATATATATATATATATATATATAAATATA
The DNA here is from genome assembly GCF_019279795.1 of Protopterus annectens. Classification (NCBI taxonomy): domain Eukaryota; kingdom Metazoa; phylum Chordata; order Ceratodontiformes; family Protopteridae; genus Protopterus; species Protopterus annectens. The sequence goes on along the minus strand of NC_056747.1, from coordinate 305,071,291 downwards.
TATATATATATATATACACACACACACACACACACACACACACACACACACATGAATTACCTACAGTTGGTCGACTTAGCAGAAGAGCAAAACCCATATTATCGAGACTAAAACATAGCAATGGTTTAATAAATGAAACTCTGAAGCACCGAAACCTGAAATGCCAAACTACCTATTGCTCATGTCAGAAAGCACTCTCATGTCTGCAAATCACACTGCAGTCATAAGAACACTTTCTACATTAAAACCGAGCACGGACAACAAATGGAATGCAGTTTGCGTTACAGTAAGGATTGGGAAATTTATCCTTTCCCCACTGCAGTGCGATCTCAGAGTTCATATATTTAATGAGCAGGGGGTGTGGGGGGTGCAGGGGGGCTTGACCCCTGCAAAACCATTAGTGAAGCTATATTTTTGTTTTTATTGGTCGGTTTTACTGTAGAAAGTGTTCTTATGACTGCAATGTGATCTGCAGTCATGAGTGTGCTTTCTGTCATGTGCAATAGGTAGTTCGGCATTTCAGGTTTGTGTGCTTCAGAGTTTTGTTTATTAAACCATTGCAATGTTTTAATATTGATAATATGGGTTTTGCTCTTCTGCTAAGTCAACCAATTGTAAGTAATCTATATATATATATATATATATATATATATATATATATATATTCTAATCTGAAGGTATCTGGCCTTATAAGATTTATGTTATGTCATGGCTGATTGAACTTTTGAGGTTTTTTTTTTTGGGGGGGGGGGCAGTCCATTGGTTAACAATAGAAAGAACTATGAGAATACTTTTTTTATTTTTCAAAGTCAGCTCTTAAATAATTGTTTATTCCAAGATATTTGGTTGTTGAATATCTTCATAGTCAGTGTCAGTGGTGCAATAGGTAGCACACACACCTTTAGTGCTGAAAGATCAGAAACCTGTAGGCTCTATTCCCACTCCAGGTGGTTGGATTGTTCACAATGCAGTCCAACATTGGAGTAAGGTGATACTTACTGTGCCAAACCTTGGATGAGACATTAATCTGAGGTCACATCTGCTTGAAATGGTGGTAGCTCAGGTGGATGTGAAAGATCCAACAGAGTAGGGGTTCTTTATTTAAAAACAATGATGTATAATAATATTTACAAACATATATTTAAAAATGTATACAGTGTACAAATGTCCATTCCTTTCCATTATTGTCATACAGTCATAGATATTTTCCTTTTCATTATTGTTAAACTTCTGCCTGGTTCCCCTTCACAAGATCGAATTACTGAAAGCGCGAAACTCATAAGACTGAGTTCAAAATCTCGAGTTTCAGTAACTCGAAATTGTGAACGGGAAGTGTAAAAAATGAGATTAAGAGTTTTACTTACCTTTTTGTAGGGGGCTGGGTCCCCCTGTACTGGACCGCACTTCAGCAGACGAATGGAAAGTGTCTTGTTGTGCGCTTATGCATATAGCGCGTAATGTTACATTTCTATCTCCTTTGCTGTAGTGCGATCTCGGAGTTGGTATATTTAAGTGGGGGGGGGTGTGGGGGTGCAGGGGGCGCAGCCTCCCTGCAAAAACTTAGAAAAACTGTTTTTTCTTTCCTTTTGTGGTCCTTCACAATCTCGAGTATATGAATACTCGAGATTTTGGGCTCGGGCTTATGAGTTTTGAGTATTCATATATTCGATCTTGTGAAGGGGAACCCTTCTACCTACATTATGTTGTTTGACCCCACTCCTTTCTTCTGCAACCATCATCTAATTTTTCTAAAAATTACTGCTAGTCCCCATTTACAGTTAAACATGATTTCATTTAACCTTTCATTGCAAATGGTCCACACAACACAAAATAATCTATTATCTATTTTACTAACATATTCCTTATATTATGGCTATAATATCTATACATAATTATATCTCTATTTATTTCATTTACCTCCTTTATATTTTAAAATAAATTGTCTTTACACAATTTTCCCACAATTGTGTGACCCTTATACATTGTAAGAAACATGTGCTGCAGTTTCTTCTTTACCACAATATAAGCAAACTCTTTCACTGTTTTTTTTATATGCTATATTTCCTTTTACTGGTAATTTATTAATCACTAATCTGCATAAAAATCTTGACATTCTACTTTCTTAGCACCATGTTTTTCGTACTTCTATAGTTTTACCTTTTCATTTGCTAGCTTAGCTTAAGGCTTAACATACTAGTATTGTGTCATAATATTTTTATACCACATTTTTCTCTCATTTTCTGTTTCATGAATTTTTATTTTCCATAAAAGATTTGTTTTCTTGATAACATCTCATTACTTTATTTAAACATACTTTTCCTCTTTTGAATTTTCTTAACATAGCCCAATGCCACTTATACTTGTATTTTAGTAAATTTACGGCTAACATCATCATTTTATTATTTATCCAAAATACAACTTTATACAAATTCAAAGAAGCAGCCTAAACAATTAGATTTATTCATCTTAAACTTCCATGTTCCTTGTCCATGTATAAGACTCCTATCTTCACTGAATTCAATATTAAACCCCATATAAAATTAAAACAATATTTGTAATATTCCTTTTTCATAGGTTATTGGCAGCATATAGATACTATCTACATATGTGGTCTTTCCCAGTATTCCTTAACTAATCGAATACATCTTTTTTATTAAATTATATCTTGTATGTTTTCCAAAAAATAAGAAAGCTACTTTATTTCATCTAGTATCCTATTCCATTTACCTTTCTTACATTTTTACCCCCAAATCATTCCTAGCACAGATATTTCTTTCATTGAGAAAGATACTCTTCCTATCTTTACTATATCACCCAGTCCTTTACTTTTTTCTTTATTTAAAGTCATGTGTATTATATTTAAACTTTGATATATATATATATATATATATATATATATATATATATATATATATATATATATATATCTATATATATATAGGCACAAGCCCACAAAAAGCCAAGGTGTAGTTAATAGCTAAGTCCACAATACGAACACTTCTTTATTTAAAAACAGCAAACAGCAAAAATAACGTAAAGCGATTTTCGTCTCACTGATAGTGAGACTTCCTCAGACAAAGTTTCAAGTGTAAAGCAACTTATTAAATACCCTACCCAATGTCTAATTAACACTCCTTCAATTAATTCATTAAATTAATACCAACCATTTCAATATAATAGCTTTGCAATTCAGTATCAAACAGTACTGCAATCCTGTTTACATTCACATTTCCAAATGCAATGCTTCAGTCAATAATCTCAACATTCCAGACTTTACTACAGCAGCTTTAAACCTAAGGTTCTAACAAACCTTCACTAAAACATTAACTCCATATTCGATTTAGTATGATTTCAAAACTTTACGGCTAGCTGGATACATAACTAATTAAATGCAGTCGGTTGCAACTGATACATTCGCAAACTGAAAAAAGTTGTTGATGTTATGTCTATCCATACTTGGGTAGTAACCAACATTCTTTTGATAATTACAATATCCAAGTTGGAAAAATATTTTTTGTCCTGTAGTCATAAGAAATAGTTGAACTGTTTCTATCATTGTTGACTAATTGTTACGATTCACCTCCACCTTGTCAGTTACGAGTATACGTAACAGCACTACGTAGTGGAGTCTGAATTTAAAGCAACAGTACTGTACTTAGTCTGTAACCTATTCCACATGAACACCCAAAGCCTGGATAGCGGAATGGTCAGTTAAACCCATCACAGTCGGGTGTTCTAAAGTGTTTCACACTTTAAAATAAAATCCTATGCCAATGTTAAAAACTCTTGAACTTCCAAATATATTAAAAATGTTAAAAATGTACATAAAGACCCCTTCAACTACACATAAACGTGTGACTGTAAATAAATATGTCCTAAAGACTTAAAAGTGAACAATTTAAATTCAACCATAGTGATATAAAAGATATCAAAAATGTCAAGAATTAATATAAATATGTTTGCTGAATAAATGTATTGAACCTAGTCCCCAACCCCTAAGTAAGGTGTCCCCTCAGCTATTAATCTATGTCATCTTGCTAGACTTTTCAGTTTTAATATACATTTGATTGAATAATATTCATTCAATCCTGGGTACTGGCAGGCTCTGGTCCATATTTGCCACATTAATTCTAATTTTTCCAACATCAAAGAACTAGGACCTCCTCTCATCTCATCCACCTTAATTGAGTCTATAGCTCTAAATTTAAATGAATGTGTAGGACAGTCTACGGTATGTTTAGCAATTGTGCTTTGCATTCTTTGATGTTGGAAAAATTAGAATTAATGTGGCAAATACAGACCAGAGCCTGCCAGTACCTAGGACTGAATGAATATTATTCAATCAAATGTATAATAGAAATAAAACTTCGGACTCTGCACGACAAATAAAATTAAGAATTAAGAGTTAGAGCAGCTCCAAGGGATTTAGGAGCGGTTCCAAAAAACGGCACTTCCCTCTCACCTTTTTTGCCATACCGGATAAGGAGTTCTGCCCCATCGAGAGAACAGCGGAACAGCTGGGGCAACCGGAAACGAAAGTTATCGGAGGAGAATGTAGCCTTCCAGAGAAGGTGACAGAAACCATAGAGACTTCACTTTTTTTCAACCTTTCGAGGTATGTTTTGTCTGCACATGACAAGGACTTACTTAATAGAGGGCTGTCTTTTGTACCCTCTCAGGGAAGCCTTCTTCATGACTTATTGTTAGATGTTAGAATGTTTGGACGTGCTCTTGCATTAAAGTTATTCTTTAGATCCAAATCTAATATTGACAATGATTCAGTTAACGAAATAACTACATTTAAAAGAAAAAGCGCCTTCTCTCCTACATTACCAGCGCATGTTGAGTTGTTTATTAAACTCTGTGAAAAGGACATTTATAATTATTGTACAAGTACAAAGAAGAAATGCATGTTTTATAATATGTCTAAGGACTTACAAAATTCACTATTTACTTTAACTCATGAACCCAGTTTAACTTTTAGACCTGTAGATAAGGGAGGAGGTGTGGCAGTTTTTGATAGTATGACTTATCATACCTTGATGATAGATATGTTAAGTGATGAATCTACTTATCAGGAAATAGACAAAGTAAAAATGGCAAGCATTATAACTAGGATTAAAGATGAGCTGTATGATCTGCTTATGTGTGGCCAAATATCACAGGCTTTATATGAATATTTCATGGTAGATAATCCACAGGTGCCTTCAATCAAAGGACTACCTAAAATGCACAAAGGTGTTGCCCCTCCTCCCTTAAGACCTATAGTAGCTAGTGAGAAATGGGCAACTGAAAATATCTCTGTGTATCTGGAGAAAACTATGAGACCTCTAATTAATGAAATTCCCAGCATACTTAGAGATACCTACCAACTTTTGGAGTCTTTTGACTCCATTGACAAAACTTTGGTTAAAGGAAAACACCTTTTAGTTACTATGGACGTCAATAGTTTATTCACGTCCATACCTAATGTTGAAGGGATACAAGCTGTGAGGGAATTGTTATCAACTTTCCAACAAGTGAAAAGGAATGATGCTATTTTAATTTGCCAACTACTGGATTTAGTTTTGTACAATAACGTGTTTGCCTTTGGTGGGTGCCTATATCTACAGACCTCTGGCGTGGCTATGGGCACCCCTTGTGCAAACACGTATGCAAACTTAGTTATGTACAAATGGGAGAAGGATTATGTTTTCACTCACCCACTTTTTAAGCAAGTTATAGCTTATTACCGTTTTGTTGACGATATCCTACTGATTTGGGAAGGTTCCACAGAAGATTTTCTTACTTTTAAAAGTTATTTAGAAACCACCACAACCTTCCTTAGGTTCACAGTACAAGTTTCATTTGATTCTGTGAACTTTTTGGATACAACTTTGGATATAAGAAATGGCTCCTTGAATTCCACTTTGTTTAGAAAGACCTGCTGGAGGAATACTATATTACGCTATGATAGCATGCACCCATGGCATGTATTTAAGGGGGTAGTTAAAAGCCAGTTTATCAGGCTTCAAAAAATTTGTAAGGATCCAATAAATTTGACTTCTGAAGCAGATAAATTAGAACATCTGCTCATAGATAGACATTATGATCCCAATCTAGTAAGAACAATAAGGTTGCAACTACTCAAAGATGTAGAGCCCTCCACTTGTATCACACATGCCCACCCTCACATCACACATACCACTCGTGAACCTTTTTCCACTGAAAGGTTAAGTTTTGTCACTACCTATACTAATGATAGTTGTACTGTTAGAGAGATAATAAATAATAATTGGAAGGTACTTATGACAGATACCTTCACTCGACAACTTGTAGGAAGTGTTCCACATTTTACATATAGGAACAACAAAAACCTTAAAAGATTGCTTTGCGATAGACCAATTCCCACCAAACCCATTTCTCATGTAGCTTTGGGCACTTTTCCTTGTAGACGCTGTAACTATTGTAAATTTATTACGAAGGAACAAATTTTTGTACATCCAGAAATAAAATATACCTTCAAACCCAGGCTTTTTGCTACCTGTGATACTTCAGGGTTAGTCTATTTAGCCACGTGTGTACACTGCCCTGCATTTTATATAGGCCTTACGAAGCGTAAGTTAAAAAATAGGATTTACAACCATACCTATGATATAAAGAAAATTAATGAACTAAATGCTTTGGCAAAACACGTGCAATGCTTCCCTAATCATTCCTTTGTGTTCAGGGTGCTAGAAATTGTGACACCCAATGTTAGAGGGGGAGATTACCAGAATTTCCTTGAACTAAAGGAACTAAAATGGATATTGAGATTAAGAGGGCATTATCCACCAGGTTTAAACCTATATGTTTCTATAAAACCCTACCTTAACACACGCAGATGAGATTCAGCTGGAATAGGATTTTTGTATTCATGAGTTCATTTATGTATTTCCTCTCCTTGACCCCCTCCCCTCCTTCCCCCCCCCCCCCCCTTCATTTCCACCAGGTTTTCCCTCCAGCTATCCCTTGTTTGTTCAACAGGCTTATAGTTTCATTTGGTTCTTGTAGATTTGTTTTTGTATGTTCTTATTATAAGTTAAGGTGAGTTTATTTATGAATAGTGGCACTTTAGACATTCTCCTTTTGCCAGATGGTCATGTTCTTTGCAAGCTTCACAAGGATAAAGCTTCTATACTTTTTTAGCTTTTTAAACTTACTTGTTAACTTATTGTGCTGATAACACATACTTTCATGCATATTCCATATGTACCTTTAGCTTTAATGCATGTATTGAAATGTTTTAATATAAACTCATAGCATTTTAGTTGTGTGCTTTTTTAATATTTCATGTCAGTATCATTAGTTTCTTTTTTCTGCGTTTTTAGAGCAGGTTCATAGCAGCTTTACTGATGGATGTTTGTTTTAGTGTTAATGTATCTTTAAGTCAAGATTTCTCATTTATTCTTAATTAATTGTTTATTAAGTTCACTGGCTTAATTAATTGTTGCCTGTGTAGCTGCTATATAAGAATACACAGTTGCACTACTGTTTTTATGGTCTGAGGAAGCGTACTGAAAAGTACGTGAAAGCGCTTACCAAATAAATTCTTAATTTTATTTGTCGTGCAGAGTCCGAAGTTTTATTTCTATTATTCATCTTCAGTTCGACTAACTAAGGATTCTGTTGAAGTGGTGGTCTATTACTATTTTCTATCAATCAAATGTATATTAAAACTGAAAGGTCTGGCAAGATGATGGAGATTAATAGCTGAGGGGACACCTTACTTAGGGGTTGGGGACTAGGTTCAATGCATTTATTCAGCAAACATATTTATATTAATTCTTGACATTTTTGATATTTTTTATATCACTATGGTTGAATTTAAATTGTTAATTTTTAAGTCTTTAGGACATATTTATTTACAGTCACACGTTTATGTGTAGTTGAAGGAGTCTTTATGTACATTTTTAACATTTTTAATATATTTGGAAGTTCAAGAGTTTTTAACATTGGCATAGGATTTTATTTTAAAGTATGAAACACTTTAGAACACCCAACTTCAATGGGTTTAATTGACCATACCACAATCCAGGCTTTGGATGTTCATGTGGAATAGGTTACAGACTAAGTACAGTACTGTTGCTTTAAATGCAGACTCCATTACATAGTGCTGTTACGTATACTCGTAACTGACAAGGTGGAGGTGAATCGTAGCAATTAGTCAACAATGATAGAAACAGTTCAACTATTTCTTATGACTAAAGGACAAAAAATATTTTTCCAACTTGGATATTGTAATTAGCAAAAGAATGTTGGTTACTACCCAAGTATGGATAGACAGGTAACGTCAACAAATTATTTTCAGTTTTCGAAAGTATCAGTTGTAACCGACTGCATTTAACTAGTTATGTATCCAGCTAGCCATAAAGGTTTGAAATCATACTAAATCGAATATGGATTTAATGTTTTAGTGAAGGTTTGTTACAACCTTAGGTTTAAAGCTGCTGTAGTAAAGTCTGGAATGTTGAGATTATTGACTGAAGCATTGCATTTGGAAATGTGAATGTAAACAGGATTGCAGTACTGTTTGACACTGAATTGCAAAGCTATTATATTGAAATGGTTGGTATTAATTTAATGAATTAATTGAAGGAGTGTTAATTAGACATTGGGTAGGGTATTTAATGAGTTGCTTTACACTTGAAACTTTGTCTGAGGATGTCTCACCATCAGTGAGATGAAAAGCGCTTTACGTTATTTTTGCTGTTTGCTGTTTTTAAATAAAGAAGTGTTCGTATTGTGGACTTAGCTATTAACTATGCCTTGGCTTTTTGTGGGCTTGTGCCTGGCCTGGGACCTTTCTTTTGCTGCAGTAAGGAGTTTTTGGTTTGGCTTGTGCTTTTACCCTATATATATATATATATATATATGTGTGTGTGTGTGTGTGTGTGTGTGTGTGTATCATATAAATACTTTCATCCTATAATCAATATTAATATCATCTGCATAAGTAAACATGACCGGAATTTGTATTCCTTCATTAGTAATATAAGTACACCTCTTTTGTGAAAATGTACATATCTGACCAATACATTCATAGCTAATGCAAATAATATAATACTGCTCATTGGTCATAGTTGATGTATGCCATGCTTTATAACTATTTATTTGCTTAACTATCCGCTCACTACAATTATTACTTTATTTTTATTATATGTACAGTAACATACATCCATATTTTTTTATTTTATACTCTTCCGTAATTGTCCACAAAAGTTTATGTTGTTCTGCATCAGAAGCATTATTTAAATTTCTTACCATGATCTTTGTCTTATCAGTCCTGTTTATAATATCGTCCACAATTTCCCTTACTATGAATAATAATTTCTGACATCCTATTCCCTTTAAACTATATATGCTATCATCTATAATACTTTTCATTTAACTTTCCTTTTTCTTCTGAATTTTTTTCATTTCATAAAAATCTTAGAATCTGTATTGTTATAGTTCTCCAATTTTCAACTTTTTATCCTCCTTTTTGTTTACAAATTTAAACATACCACTCCATATATCTTTATACATAAAACCTTCATTTTAACCACTCATTCATAACTTTTAACAAATATTCTTTTGTCAATCTTAAAATTCTTATAAAATTAATATCCTATTCCATCTGACCTTGAAACTGACTATAAATTAACTTGTGTAAGTACCTTATCTAATTCATGTAAGGAAATCTCGTTTTCCTATTCCTTGTTTTCTTGTTCTGTCAAGTTTTTAATGTGCTGTACTTTTTTGTACATTCTTTCTGTCTTGACACATTTTTAAATATTCATCATTTGTTCCCAAGATCTTCTTACCTCTACTGTATCCTCTTTCATTTCTGTCGATATACTAGTATTCAGTTTAACTGTGCTACTCAAATAAGCTGATGCCTCTTTTTGCCTTGTAAGTAATATCTTTGCTTAAATAATAATTCTTTAATTTTCTCTTGATTGTTTACATGAATTCTCTGTTCTGTCACATAATATTATCTATTGTTCCTTTCCAAATCCTTTGAAGCATCCATACACAGTCTTATCATTTGTTTTTTTCTGCTTTTCTTACATCTGACTGGCATTCTAAAAAAATGTTTAATATTTTTCTTTTAGAGCTACCCACCACTCAAACCAGATTTTGTAACACACTCTAGTGGAAATGTGATCTTTCCATAACTGCATACTCATTTTTTTTTTCATTTTCATCCCATAATTTCTCATTTATTCTTTTTATTCCTTTTCCCAGTCTGATATATTATTTTCTTGTATTTCTATCCACATGGCTGAGTGATCTGAAAACCCTGTCACAAGTGTCTCTCCCTTCTTCTTCTTTCCTTTCAAATCACAATTAAAATATGCCATTATTATTATATTTATATCAATTACTACATAATCCAAATTTTTAAAAAAAAATGTCCATTTAGGCATACAGTGTTACAATTCTGTATACCCAATTATGCTATCTGAGATCTACAATAGTTAATCTTCCCATCATTGCCAAAGTTATGTTCAATATTTTCACCGACTTTCTACAAAGTACAACTACATCTGAACATTGTTTCTTTCCTAACTCCTTCCCAAAATTCTTTGTTTATAATCCCTCTTTTTGTCTCAAAAATATTACATCTTGCAGTATTATTATGTCAACATCACACTTCCTACATTTAGAATGTTTATTCTTCTACTTATATTTCTGATACTATTTACATTTACTGAAAACACTCTAAAGTTGCAGTTATATCTGTTTGTAGCTTACCAGAAATTGTGTAGATAAGAAATATTTATCTCATTTGCATTATCCATTTCTTTTCTTTTTCTTTTTTATACTTATCCCGTTAAACTTTCTTTTTCTGTTTTGCTCTCTTCTGCCAATAGAATTCTTTTTCTCTTTCAATATTTATCTGATATATATCATCCTCATCACTTATTTCAGAACCTTCATCTATATTATCTTCCGTTTCATTTTTCTCTTTATCCCTGTCTTTATTTTTACCCTCATCTTGCTTCCTCCCTTCTTTATTTTTTATTGGGACTGTTCCTTCTGTTTGTATACTGTTTTCATTTTTTTGTTTTCTTCTCCTTCACTCATTTTCTCTGTATTACACTCTATCCATAAATGCCCAATTTTGTTGTATTTATGACATTTCAGTTGACTTTTTTTGTATTGTGACATTTCCCCACAAATGTGACATTTCCTGTAAATATGAAGTCAACGTATTGTTAGAAGCACAAGCAGTTTAGTTTTGCAGTTTAAGTTAGTTCAGCACTAAAAGTTCCAGTCTATTCAGACCAAAGAATGCTTGTAGTTGTTCATTAAGTTACAAATCACTTAAAGGCATAAAAATTCACGTCTGTTCAGACCATCAATACCAAACTCCAATAGATAAATCCCTTGATGCACAGTACTGCCAGTTGATGAAAGAAAACATTCAAATATATTAAAAATTCTGGTTTATTAGATCCATGGTAGCGCTTTACAATAAGCTTTTTCAAACCTTTAACATCCTTTTACATCACTTCCTTTAAATACTACTACATTAATTGAAGCTGCCAATAATTTACTTAATTAATTCATTAAATCATTAAAAGCAAGTTACAATGCAGCCTTTACTTTTGCTCAAACGCTCTAGAATAAAATATGTAAAGTACATAACTTAATGGCTGATACATCAACATTACTAACAATAAATTAAAACCATAAAATCATGTTTTATTATAAAACATATATAAAAAAGAAGAATAAATGTACCTATATATATATGTGTATGCACTGGGGACCTAAATTATATTCTATGTCTTCTATTTTTAAGTATGGGTTTTAAGGGCACTCTGTCATTTAACCCTGGGGGGATGTGTGCACTCAATTTGATTATCCACTGAGTTTCCACTGACTCGGTTTGATTTCTAATGTCACCCCCCCTACTGGACGGTTCTAATACTTGTAAAACTGAAAATGTAAATGTATGTTCGGCACTAGTTTCCATTACATGTTTGGAATGAGAATATCCTAATTTTGCCTACAAAAACAAAAATAATCTATATAAAATGCTCTGTTGTTCAACACCGAGAAATCATGAAGCTAAGCATGAGAATTTGGGTTCTAAGCCTTGCAATAAATGTAATTATTGCAAGTATATACTTGATACACCTATGTTTGTACATCCAATGACAGGTGATAGTTTCATTATTAATGTGAATGCAAATTGTGAGACCAAGCACATAGTATATTTGGCTATGTGTTCATTATGCAATTCATATTATGTTGGTAAAACGAATTGCATGTTAAAACAACGTATTCGTGAACATATATACCAAATACGTATTAAATCTGAAGTAAATGCATTATCCAAACATGTAATGGAAACTAGTGCCGAACATACATTTACATTTTCAGTTTTACAAGTATTAGAACCGTCCAGTAGGGGGGGTGACATTAGAAATCAAACCGAGTCAGTGGAAACTCAGTGGATAATCAAATTGAGTGCACACATCCCCCCAGGGTTAAATGACAGAGTGCCCTTAAAACCCATACTTAAAAATAGAAGACATAGAATATAATTTAGGTCCCCAGTGCATACACATATATATATAGGTACATTTATTCTTCTTTTTTATATATGTTTTATAATAAAACATGATTTTATGGTTTTAATTTATTGTTAGTAATGTTGATGTATCAGCCATTAAGTTATGTACTTTGCATATTTTATTCTAGAGCGTTTTAGCAAAAGTAAAGGCTGCATTGTAACTTGCTTTTAATGATTTAATGAATTAATTAAGTAAATTATTGGCAGCTTCAATTAATGTAGTAGTATTTAAAGGAAGTGATGTAAAAGGATGTTAAAGGTTTGAAAAAGCTTATTGCGAAAGCGCTTACCATGGATCTAATAAACCAGAATTTTTAATATATTTGAATGTTTTCTTTCATCAACTGGCAGTACTGTGCATCAAGGGATTTATCTATTGGAGTTTGGTATTGATGGTCTGAACAGACGTGAATTTTTATGCCTTTAAGTGATTTGTAACTTAATGAACAACTACAAGCATTCTTTGGTCTGAATAGACTGGAACTTTTAGTGCTGAACTAACTTAAACTGCAAAACTAAACTGCTTGTGCTTCTAACAATACGTTGACTTCATAACTTATTACGTGGGGCTATTACCAGCAGATTTATTTACTTGTTTATCTCATTCTGGCTTATGTTGTGCTGGTAATTTATAGCGTCTTCATAGCAGCGATTGTCTTTATTTTTACTATATTTCCTGTAATTATATTTACTTAGCAAATGATCATCTTTTCCACAGAAAAAAAAACATGCCAGTTGTCCCCAATATTTTGCACCCCTGGTACCCTCTCCATTTATCATACTAGGGATATGAAAATTATTTTTTCTCCATTTTCAGTACAACATGACAGTCCCATCCTAAGTTCATAATCCTCTGTTATCAGAGATTTTGTCAATGTCCATAGCTTCTTTGCAACAAACTTTCCATAAATGTGTCTTTAAAGTTTCTTTTTCAACTTCAGTTTGAAATTGAGCATGTATGTTCTTTTTTGTTTCTCTGTGAAATGTTTTAACCACACAAGAATTCCATGAATTACAGTTCTTTTTCTTCTCATACTCCCCCAAAAAACTTTCCAGAACAGAAGCAGTGTCAAAAATAATGTCACAAAATGTCTCTTTATGATTAAGAATAAAATCTGTTCCCTCCTGAGCCTTCACTTCCAATGGGGTCATTACATTATCCCAAATGTCATACCTCTCCAGTTCTTTTTCTTCTTTGTTCTGAATTCTTACCATAGATTTCCTTTGATTGTTAATATTTTCTTTCCTCTGTTCATCTCCCATCACTTTCCCTGCAGTTTCTTTAACAGTCTTGGCGTATGATTTCTTTGTCTGGCAATCTTTTTCAAAATAGCTTCTGATTCCTCCAGTTGAATTTTGTCCATAATTTCACCTCATGAAACTTCCTTTTCACTCTCTGGCTCACTTTGCAACAACAATTCACCCAAAATGTCATCCTGACTGCCCCCCAGACTGGAAGGTTTTAATAACACATCCATGATTGTTTTTAAGGTTTGCTTCCAATGAAACAACCTAATTCTTCTGAAACAGCACCTCAGAATGTTATAGAGCTTCAACCACTGCAATGGTATTTGCCTCTGTGCTATCCTCTACCTTGGATCTCCTTGAGTGCTGTTCTCCAGGCCACCACAGCACTAAGAATGGAACAAGCACTCTTCTAATGAGTAGGGGCAGTTCCCTGATGCCATTGTCAAATTTCTCCTAGTAGTAGAAATACCACCTTGGGCCTCCTCTGTAGAGAGGTCAGTAGCATGGGGGGCTAACCTCATCAACAAAAGTAAATAAATTTCATTCAGCTTCCCTCAGTACCACAGATGTGTCTTTACTATCAAATGGTGCTCAACAGCAGTGCTTTTGTCATGGCAGAATTAATTTTATGGTTCCCATATTCTCACTATATATATATATATATATATATATATATATATATATATATATATATACATATATAGGAATTATGAAATTTTACCTGCAGTTCTGCTTTCATTTTATTCAAAAAAACTGGTACAGCACACAAGTGGGATGTCATCAGCATATTGTGTAATGGGCGCTGTTCCGCAGACTTGGTTGACTGCATTCACAGACAGAGAAGAGAAGAGGAACAGATACTGAGCCTTGGGATACACTTCTTTTGTTCCATTTCATTTTCTTGAGTACTTTAAGCTAGTTAATCCTTCAGCAGTAACCAAGTGCAATGCCCAAATATTGTCCTGCATTCCTTGGCCCTCTAAGCCAGTTTATTAATAAAAAGTGCTAGAATGTCCTGTATACTTTTCAAACACCAAGATACATTGTGGCAGATAATTTTCTTACATGAGAATTAGAGAAAACCTGTGAGTTACAAGAGCAGTGTACACTCCTTAACTCGATCTATTTTAATGCTGAACATGCCATATTCTGAAGCATGTGCTTTGTCATTTGTTCTGAATATATGGATTACAAATATTTTGTAGAAAAAAATGTTGTAAATACTACATTAATAAATATGAACATTAATCTCAAATGTTTGTTTGCTTTTGAACCAGGATCATAGCTGAAAAGGGTCCCAAGATTAGCCCTTTTAAAACGTATGCATTGATACATGTAAGAGACACTTATTACACCGTCATTTGGAAATGTTTGGGATTTTAGTTAAAGATATGCAAACACAGCATTACCAGGTTTTCTTTTTCTTTCAATGTCCAGCAAGAGAAATAGTTAAATGGTCCAGGCAGAAGTACTGAAAACAACATGCATATAAGAGGTTTTTCATGTATGTTTATCCAGAGTTTTAAGTCCCTTTAGTATTAAGACTGTACTGCAGTTAAAGTGTTTTTGTCCTTCAAACCATCCCATTTAGTCGATGTAAGGTTGGTTCAGCAAACCTTGAACAATGTAGATAATGCACTTCTTTGGAACACTAGGAAAGAAATCAGTCTTTAGTGGGGTAACATGACAATTCAGTCAAATCTGCTGTAATGGATGCACACTAGCAGACAAAATGCAGTATTAGTGTGGTTGTGTCTGGAGACTGTGGTGTACGTACAGTTCATTCATTTGTCCCAGTCATGTCACATTGTATTTGACATAAAAAACTTGCCAATATCTTAAGTTCTGAGATACCAGCAAGTCACATGGGATGATAGGCCAAAAAAGATGCAGTCCAAAGGCAGGAAAACATAAGGAGTTGTGTGTCCATTATGATAACCTTCTTTCTTTTCTTTTGGTTACCTGAAGGGCTCTTCAATCACCTCTGAAAAAACTTAACCATTTAATATTAATAGTGAACCTAAACTTGTGGAAATGTTGATATCCTTTATACTGGTCATGCCCAGCTCAGTAAGGAAGATTGTGTGACCGTTGACAGTTTATATATTGTTTGCCTTCCATCACCTTTATTAAGGACAATTTGTTTATTTCACTGAATGCATTTACTAGAAGAAAAAAAAAACATTAGAAAACTATCTCATCTAAACATTTCATTACATACTTTTTTTGCTGGTAATTGTGTTTTTTTTTTTTTTGCTGGAGTTGTACTAATTTTAATATTTTAAATGAGAATATATATTTTTGCATGCAAAAAAAAAAACC
>NC_056747.1:304680132-304700132 GCF_019279795.1 Protopterus annectens | reverse complement strand
GAAGGCACCCCAGCCGAAGATCGAACTGGAGAACCTTTTGCTGTGAGGCAGCAATGCTAACCGCTGCACCACTGCAGTTGCCCTTTGCTCTGTACAGACAACAAAGATGGTAAATAGAACTAATGCACAAAACATGTTCTACCACATCTGTCACTATAAATACATTAAAAATTTAAGCCATATAATTTAAAATGTACATAGTTTAACAACCTTCAAATGTGTTTTGGTAAAATGTTTTTAAATGCTCTTAATAGCCTCAACAGAACGACTGGCTTCATTCAGTGAATTGGAATATCATTGGCAGGAAAAAGAAGTGGGATATTTTGGGTCCTGTCCTTCGTCTCATTCTGGGAATCAGAAGCTTTCGCTTGACAACAAAGAACAGGGAGCAAAAACTGTAGGGTGGAAGGACTTTCATGGTTCCCAGTCCCTGGATATACAGAGCAAACATGGCCAGTAAAGTGATGATTCAGAAATATGAGTCTAGTTAATTGATTTTAACTTTATGACATCTCCTCAAAGGGATTGTGTGCAGAGTTGCTTGTTCCTGACAGAACTGTAATTCATAAAATTAAAGCATGTTACTGTCAGGACTGTTTATGAACAATATTATGAAGAATCACTTTAAGAGACTGCACAATGTTTCAAAATGCATGCCAATACACCGTGGCCTGCTAACTCTTAAGAATATTTGCCTAAACTACTAAATACCTGGCTAAACCCCGGTAAATACTAAGTATGCAAATGTTTTCTTTCAACTTCTGCAATGCACAGTCTGTAGAGTTGTGGGGTAAAAGCTTCCTTCTCCAGCAGGAGTTTTTAAGTTATGTATGCAGGTTAGCTGCATCAAAACTATAAAGTAAAGCCACAATTGTCAAGGTATGCCCATGTATTGCACAGCATAGTAAGCCTGAGCAACAATATTTAAAGCTAAAACAACCCATTATCTTAAAAGTAATTATTACATAGTTTTAAAAATACTCAAGTCCCAACAGCACTACCATATACTGAAACTACACACCACAACTACTAGCAACAGATCTGCAGGAGGTGTATGTCATCCTGATAGCTGTCAGTCATGCATTGGTCCTAAGTGGATTTCATGAAAGAAAGATAAGCAAATGAAAGTTGCTCTGCAAGTGTAAGAAGTGTAATATTGTTCATAAATTACTCCTGTTCATGTCTGTGGAGCAGATGGGCAGCAGTGAGACAGGTATTGTCCTCCACACTCACCTGAC
This sequence comes from Protopterus annectens, assembly GCF_019279795.1. NCBI lineage: Eukaryota > Metazoa > Chordata > Ceratodontiformes > Protopteridae > Protopterus > Protopterus annectens. The sequence goes on along the minus strand of NC_056747.1, from coordinate 304,698,894 downwards.
AGCCTATTATAATCTGTAGTGCCATGCACATGGACTGGCATACACAGAATAATGCCATTGTAATGGATTTTGATCAGCATTTACCACAAGTTTCGAAGTTTATTCTGACTGTATAAGGTCATAAGTATCTATGAAAAGTCAGGCAGAATTTCATACAGTGTCTTTGTAAGTGCATGTTGTGATCACTGTTTTCACAGCATGATACTGGGTGAACTGCATGCTTGGTAAAGAACTTGAATTACAGAGTATTAGCTGTATCACACAATATCCATGCTAAATACTGTATTAAATAAATTAAATATACATTATTTACACTTTCTACTCTGGCTTATAATACTTTAAATTACCTCATACTATTACTCAAAAGATTTATTATACTACAGTATTTTATATCAATCTTCCAGGGAAGAATCCAGATTACATACAAGGCAGAACCCACCATGTTTTGTACCATCATTAGCCCTCATGGCTGTGACATATCTCAGCTCCTTCAGAATTTTAGCTACCTTGAACAATTAGACTATGAGAATATTTACAATGACACGCTACTTTCCAAAGGAGATCTTTTTAAAGAAGCTTATTGCAAAGAAGTAAGTTCAACTGCATTTTTGTCTTAAAACAGAGAACAGCTTGTATTCTCATGCTGAGTCTGTACAGCATGGGAAATAAATATTTTTTCTCATGTTCATACATTCATGGTCCTACAGTTATCTAAGTTTTGTAAATGACTGTAAAATAGGTGTCATTAAAGGTTCTTCCACTGACTCACAATTACTTCAACCTGGGTTAGATCATGTTAACAATTGATGTAATGACAATAGTTTCAAAGCAAATGTGAAAACTGTAGTTCATTTTGGTAATGAAAATATTTTCACATACTACATAGATGACACACCCCTGCAATCTGATACCGATATAAGGTTTTCTACGTACTTTTGTCAATAATTCCCTATATTTTGCCTATCATATCTCCACAATAATTCTGAAAGCCTTCTATCCAGCTCAGGAAACATTTGAAATATTAGGACCCATTAGAGCAAGTCCCAAAACCACAGACTAAATAGCCAAAAAAAGACAGACTTAAATATACCAAGTCTGAAATGGTAATTTTGCAGAATATTCCGTTTTCTCAGTGATCTTGGAGTTGGTATATATATATATATATATATATATATGTTCGGGGGAGTGGAGGGCTTGCCTCCCCCATCAGGATGTGCAGGGGGACTTACCCAGGGATGTTCGGTGGCCCAACTCCACAGGTGAACTCAGCACTCTGAGTGGCTGTTTCTCATTTGCCTGAACTATTAGAGATACAGAAACACTGTCAGAGGGTGTTCTGTCTTCATCTGTAATATAATGACAAAAAGAAGCATGTTGGCATAGACTTTTTTTTTAGGAAAATCATATTACTGTTCTTTATTGTGTTAAAGAAGAGGCACACATTGTGTAAATTATGGAAATGCCTCATTGGACCACCTGCTACATTCTTTCAGAAGGTTGACAGTATGCAAAACTAAACAACTTTTATACTGTGTGTGCTGCCTGTATAAAGGCAAGCCCAAACATTTCCTTTCCTTTCACAGCTCCATACTTTTTACGGGTGCTTTGCAAAATGGACCGACCCCTACATCAGTGCATTCAAAGCCAGTCATTTCAACTGGGATCTGCCCTTCTTAGTAAAACCTGGAGGTTCCTGCTGGACTCTTCTTATTTACCAGTTTTTGCAAGAGAAAGTTTTTCTTGGTGTAGTTTAAAGAATGGTGGATGGAACGGGATTGCTAGGATGTGTCTACAGTGCAGATATACTTTTAATTGTCATCTCACTTGAATAAGTGCCCAGGCTTTCTCATCACCAAGGTATCAATGAATGTTGTAAATCATTTAGAGATGCAGAAGAAGAAACACCTCACGAATTATACTTGCCCATTTTATGTCATCTGCATAGTGCTTTACCAGTTACACTTCTGGTATTGTTAAGAATTGTTAGTCTGAAATGGTGCTTGCAAGCAAGCTCAGGTATGTTTACTTAAAGGATGCCTTTTCTCATAAATTCATAGGTCCATACATGTTTACAAGGCTAATGACCACAAGGGTCTTTTTAAGCCTCACCATGCATTCCAAATCTCTGACAAGTTCTAGTACCGTTAATAAGTGTAAGCAGGGCCTTGGGAAATGAAACATTTACAAACAGGAGCCTGGGAGATGAAACATTTACAGACTGTCTGTGTCCATTACAGACATAGGTGCCAAGTCAGATGAATTTCCTGTTCCCCATCCAATTCTCCAAGTAACACTTGAATTGGGTTGGGGAGGAACTCTGCTTCACATGGATGGGGATCCTGATCCAGAGATGGGGTAGTCTCTGTGATGCATACTTCCCTCCAGCAGATCCTATTTATATCACAGGAAAAGTCTTTAGAATGGGTAATTCTGGTGCTGTTTGTCTTATGGATATGCAGGAGATCCATCAGGGTGGGATCTGACAATGCCTTGGATGCCACGTATAGATCTCCCCTCAACAGCCTGTAGGAGACAGAATACAGAGCCAGGGCCTTGAACTGATCTGCAGAGGACATTTTACTTATGCCCTGAATTCTTTTTAGTGAGGAACCTCTGTGGATGTTCCAATTCTTGGTTATGCCTGCTTAGGTACATACCAAAGGGAGCATTGTACTGAATTATAGGTTTGGTGAATGCTGAATACAGTGGAACATTGACTTCCTTGGACCTAGATGTCATACCTTTCTTTATAAATTGGGCAACATAGAATGATTTCCTTACTACTATAGAAATGTGATGGCCAAAGGCTAGATTATTGTCTATGTGTGTCTCTAAGTTCCTAACTACTGAGACAACTATAAGGGGTGTTTTTTCAATATGATAGCTACCGGGGTGGATGACTTCCTAAAGGATACAGTAATGCATTTCTTGGCATTTAGTTTTAGTCCATGGCACTGACACCAGTTGTTTGCCTGTGTCAGCCCTTCCTGGAGAACATTTGTGTAGGTGTGGGATTCAACGACAGCTCATAACTTGCAATCATATGCACATGTCTTCAGCCAGAGACCATTGACATTGGCACTGACGTCAGAGAAGTAAATGCCAAAAAGGTGTGTGTGACGTCCCCACTCAGGGCCAGTAATGAAGGAGCCTGAATCCTCATGACTGGCACTGGAGAGGGATGTAAACTTGGAAGACAAATGGATACACTCAGTATTTCCAGATGCAGCCCTCTCTGCATCAAGCACAATTTCCCTTAAGAGCACACAGGGAACACAGTCAGCCTGTGGTCTGGATTTCTCTATCTGTCTCCCTCCAGGTTCCCATTAAGACTCCCCACTGGCAAAGCTTCAGAGTTAAGTCCTCAGCCTAGTGCCCAAGCCAAGTCCTCCAGCACTCTCTCTGTAAGACCAGTGCTTTGTGTCCCTGCTCCAAGTAGATGGTGTGCACACACACACACACAAACACACACACACACACACACACACACACACACACACACACACATGCATGCACACACGCACACACACACACACACACACACACACACACACACACACACACACACACGCACACACACCTGGGAAAGGCTAGCACAGGTTACCCACTCTAGCAACTCTGCCCAGACTATAAGGTAGATTCACTGCCACCAGTCAGTTACTGTAAGGCTCTTAAAACGGCACCCAATTATGCTGAGTGAAATTAACATTAGAACAAATGGTAATGTTGACCAAACAGCAAGGCTTTCAGGAAGAGCCAGAGTTATCACCAAATAAATATATACAAATACTCTCAAAACTTAAATATTTTTCTAAAAGGACCAGCCACAATGTGAAGTTTAAATATATTTAATAATAAATAAAAACACAAGAAAATACTAAATATCTATTTACAGTAAACACCAGAGTTTCATTCACAGGAAATATTGAAAATGACACAGCTGGAAAGATTCACACAGTTACATAAAAACAATACTTAACTATTTTCACTATATTTTCCCAATTGATTTAGAGAATTACTGTCCCTGATCACTTACTAGTGCAAGGCAAGATGAAGTGGGTGAGTGGTCCTTGTTGTCAGATCCAAGACAGAATACAGAATACTAAGAGCAATCTCCTAATATCTAAATATTATTTCTGGCTTACAGAATGGCATCACACACATCTGGTCATCTGATTCTGTTTCCCACACTATCCCCCTTCACTAGAAGCTGTCAAGATTTTAGCACCTATGTGTTACCATGCACACAGATAGAACTTGGTTCAGATCTACTGCAGCTGCTAGAAGTCATAAAACAATTTCAAACATCTACCCTCCCAGAGCAGAAATTAGATCCTTGCTACAGATAATAAAAAAGGCTTCCTAATATGTGGTTTCCCAGATATGTTGTCTCCGGCTACAACCAGAACTGTAAGATACAATCTTTATGGCTTAATTTAATTTCAACTATTTTCCAAAGTTTGCTGCAGCTGGATTGTGATTAACCTCTTCCCTTCCAGTATCCTGTGTTAAAACATATACATTTAATTCAGTTATAATAGTGCATGAACATTTCTTTTCATTCCAGCAGGACACAGTGTGGATACATTTTAACACAAGCAGCTTTACAAATACATTTTTCAACACAAGCATCTGTACAAATCAATTTGATATACAAATTACATATAATTATTTACAAAATTCCTGCTAGCTATGCTGGAATATGTTACACATCCACTGTCCTATTTCTCCTGGCATGCCTGGCAGTACCTCCTATCTTCACATCTCTCCCTCCTTTGAAGACTCAAGCTACATTTTCAAGTGCTCCTTGAGAAACATTGCTCGAGAGGAATGAATCTATCTGGGAATACATTACCCCATACCATGTCTTGAGAGCTCATCTGCATTGGCATTGCTAACCCCACTACAGTGCTGCACTGTAGTATCATGTGCCTGCAACCCTAGGCTCCACCTTAGTAACTTTGCATTTTGCTGGCTGGTTCATTGTAGCAAAGTTAAAGAATTGTGGTCTGTAACTACAGTGAATTTCCTTCCGTATAGATAGGGTTAAAGTTTCTGCAGTGCCCATACTATGGCTAAACATTCTTTGCTGCATAACTTTTCTCCCTAGGTTGGAGTCTAGAGCTGAGATATACCACTGGGAGCTCTTCTCCCTCTGAGGAAACCTGGCTGAGTACAGCCACCAACCCATGGTCCATAGCATCCACCTGCACAACAAATTATTTGCTGTATTCTGGACTGGCTAACACAGGGGGTCCTCCTAAAGCCCCTTTAAGCTTTTGGAATGCCTGCTCATAGGTTGGGGACCACACTACCTTGTCTGGGCTGTTTTTCCTCATCAGGTCTGTGAGGGGAGCAGCGTTTGTACTATAATTGGGAACAAACTTTCTGTAGTACCCCACTGTCCCCAGGAAAGCCTTTGCCTGTTTTATTGGTAACAGAGATAGGCCATGCCTGAATGGCTTCCACTTTAGCAGGTTCTGGCCTGATCTTACCACTTCCCACTGTATGTCCCAGGAAGGATACCTCTGCCATACCCATTTGACACTTACTGGGCTTAATGGTCAACCCTGCCCTTTGCAGTTTGCTCAGGACCTCCCTGACATGCTGAAGGTGCTCATGCCAGGAATGGCTGTAGATAGCAATATCATCCAGGTAAGCAAAGGCGTAATCTCCTGCTCCTGCTAGGATATGATCTACCAGCCTCTGGAAGGTTTCTGGGGCAATTTTCATTCCACCAAGCATCTTTGTGAACTCATATTATCCAAAAGGAGTCACAAAGGCTGACCTCTGTCTAGCCGTCAGAGTCAAGGGTACCTGCCAGTAACCATTGGTTAGATCAGTAGTCGTCAGATACTTAGCCCCACTCAGCTGCTCTAAGGGTTCATCTGTCCAAGGCATGGGGTAAGTATATGACTGTGTGTGAGTATTTAGTTTCCTGTAGTCCACAAAGAACCTGATGCTGCCATGTTTTTTTGGTACCAGCACCACTGGGGAGGCTCAGGGACTGCTGGACTCCTGGATTACCTCCAGTTCCAACACTTCCTTTATCTCCTTCCTCAGAGTCTGTTTGACTCTCTTGGGCACCCTGTAAGGGGCCTGCTTTAATAGGCCTTTGGCATTCTGTATCAGCATGGTGCTGCACCAGGTGGGTGCACCCTGGTTTCCCAGTGAACATGCCCCTAAACTCCTGTAACACTGCTCAGATTTCTCAAACCTGTGTAGGGGATAGCCACTGGGACATTGCTATCCCTTCCACTGAGGTGTCAGTCTGAGCCTCACTTAGGAGATCAGTCACCAGATCCCCCCAGACTCCTGCTGCCATCCACTGTAAGTACTCAGCACCAGGGCCTTCCTGTCATGGTAAAGCTTCATCATGTTAACTTGGTACAATTTGTACCCCTGCCTCCTGCCTAGCAGTTATACCATGTAGTTAACATAACTGACCTTCCTTACCACTTTGAAGGGTCCCTCCCAAGCTGCCTGCAGCTTATTGTGTCTGACAGGAATGAGAGCCATAACCTGCTGCCCCACAGCATATTCTCTGGCCTGTCATACCAGAACTTTTTTTGCTGGTGGGCCCATGCCAGGTTTTCCTGGGCCAAGCCTATGAGCTCCCTAAGCCTTGTCCTGAGATTTAGGACATATGCCACAACAGACTCCTTGTGGAATTCATACTCACCCTCCCATTCATCATGAATCAAATCTAAAGCCCCCTCACCCTATGTCCATACAGCAACTCAAAGGGTGAAAGACATGTGGATTCTTGGGGTACCTCTCTATATGCAAACAGCAGATGGGGAAAATATTTGTCACACTCTCTGTCTTAAACTGGTCTGGAAATGCCCAAGGCATGGTTTTTAGTGTGGAGTTTAACCTCTCCACAAGACTGTTAGTCTGGGGATGGTAGGAGTTGGTCTTCATATGCTTCACCCCCACAGTGCTTCCACAGATAAGCCAGCAGGTCTGACATGAAAATGGCACCTCTGTCAGTCAGTATTTCACTTTGGAAACCTACTCTGCAGAAAATCCCTAGCAAAGCATTTGCCACCTTCTTTGCCTCAATGGAGGACAGAGCCACCACCTCAGGGTACCTAGTAGCATAATCTACTAACACCAGGATATACTTCTTCCCTGTGGCACTTGGAGTACTCAAAGGCCCCACAATATCAATAGCTACACTCTGAAATAGAACAGACTGACAAACTGGCGAAAAGGTAAAAACTTCAAAATAAATTAAAGACCACAAAGGAGCAGGATGAGTACGAAAAAGGATTATCCAAAACCAAAACACAATATGAGTTAGAACTTTCGACTCGCTTCGTTGAGCAAGACTTCTTCAGACAGTTACACCAAACACATTAAACCACGTTTAAATAAAGGAACAATATCACATGACAACAATTAAGTGACTAGTTAAAGACTAAAAAAATTCAGTCACTACGGTATGTTCTTACTGTTTCAAAAATACTTAAAATGCCATACTTAAATTGAAATTATGTGAGTTATTATGGCAAATAAAATTGAACGCCTATAATCCCCCAGGCTTGAATGACATGTGCTCATTAGCTTGTGTTCTTAAAGTCAGGAGCTTGCAAAAGTAGTATGATGCTTTGGAAGTATCCCTCATTTTAAGTGTAGTTCAACACAGGATTGTTTTAGTATATAATACATTATATTACTGTTCATATATTTTTGTTTTTGTATATTATTTTTTTCAATTTATCATTTTCCTTGCATTTTAAGACAACTTTTTTAAAAATAGTATATGGCTTTAAAAATAGTACATACCTTTTAAAAAGTACATGCTTTTTAATGATAACTTGTTTTTTAACCTTTTTTAGATATATGTATTTACAATACGTTATAATCATTTTTGATTCAGCTTGTTATGTATTGTTTTCTAGAGTAATATCCGTTAGGTGGCTGGACTTTTAGTGGGTTATTCACTTCTTTATAGACTAGGTTTTTTATTTACTTAAGTATGTTTTTTTATTTAAGTATGGCATTTTAAGTATTTTTGAAACAGTAAGAACGTACCATAGTGACTGAATTATTTTAGTCCTTCACTAGTCAATTAATTGTGGTCATGTGATATTGTTCCTTTATTTAAATATGGTTTAATGTGTTTGGTGTAACAGTCTGAAGAATTCTTGCTCAACGAAGCGAGGCAAAAGCGCTAACTCATATTGTGTTTTGGTTTTGAATAAACCTTTTTCGTACTCATCACACTCTGAAATGGCTTCTGTATCCCAGGCAAAGGCATCAAAGGAGCCTTGAACTTGTCTCCTGCCTTGCCTACTTTTCGGCCCCGCTCACAAGTCCAGCAGTACCCTGTTACATCCCTTGCAATCCCAGGCCAATAAAAGTTCTCCATAATACATCTCTTGGTACACTTTATGCCCATATGATTTGCAAAAGGAATGTCATGGGCTGTGGCTAGAAGTACCAGACAGTAGGCTCTGGGCACTACCAACTACTGTATTACCTCACTCTCTAGCCCTTCCTCAGGAGTCTAGTCTCTATACAGTAACCTTTTGTTCCAGAATACAGACTGCCCTTTTCCTTGAGAATCAAGTGCCTCCCTAGCTACCTCCCTCAAGTCTCTTATTGTAGGGTCTAAAACCTGAGCTTGTCTCAGTTGTACTTTTGTGACTCTTCCCAGCTCCTCTTCCACAGGAAGTCTGGTATCCTCTGACAGTGATGCCTCACTGTCAGCCTTGGTACTGCCACTCACCTCCGCCCTTACAGTCACTCTATACAACGGAACATCAGTACCTACCAGCAGCTGTGGCTCACCTTCAGGATCACTGGTGCAAGGTAACTCCCTCCCTGAAATAGCCACACCACCAACCCTGGCTTCTGGTGTGGTGTCTGTCTGGGTCTCACCCAGGCTACCAGACCCAAATGCCTATCTCCAAGCCTGACTGCATGTAGCTGCATGCACACAAGGTACTGCATTATCAAAATCATTCCCTATCAGGACATCTACAGGGATATTCTCCAACACACCCACTTGCTTGCATCCTTTTCCACCCTTCCAGTCAGGGTGAACCCTGGCCAAAGGCATTTGGAATGGGGTCCCTCCTAAAGCTCTGACTGGAATGGACTGCCCAAGAAAGTACTTCTCCTTTTTAACCACTGCAGGCTTTACAATAGTTATGTCACAGGCTGTGTCTCTCTTAGCAATGGCCTGTTTTCCATCCAGTAAGATAGGATATAACCTCTTGTGATAGTTTGGTACCCCTGTTGTCTTCAGACAACTTACCACTGGCATACTGTTATTGCCACTTGCTGGCTCCCCCACCTGTTGTTCCCCACCTTGCCTCCATGGACATCTGTATGATACATTGCCCCACTGGTTACATTTGAAACATTTAACCCTTGATCATGGACGTGTACCTGAACTAGTGGCTTCCCCTACTACTGGTGGACTCTGTTGGAGTGGTTTAGGCTGCCCACCTTGGGTTCCCTTATATCCATGTGCAGCACTGGTTATCCTCTTCCTGTGCAGTGATGCCATGCATGCTAAGTAGAGATCCCCCCTCTTACCCAGTTCATCTGCAGAGTTACATTCTCTGTCTACCAACTAGATTCTTATGTCCTCAGGCAAAGTGCCAAGGGCTTGTTCCCTCACCAAAAGGTCTGCCAGCCCTTCAAAAGTGGTGACCTGACATCCACTCACCCACCTATGAAAATAAATGCTTAACTCAACAATATAATCACACACACATTCATCTGCCTTGCATCTGTGCTCACAAAATGTTTTTTTTTTTCTGTAAGCTTCAGGTGTTAACTTAAAACATTCAAGTAAACGTCTTTACTTTTTCATAGTTTAAACAATCAATATCAGACAATTTATAAACAGCAGTTGCAGCTTTACCATGGAGTAAGGGGCTCAGGGACCGTGACCAGAGCCCTTAGTCAACATTATACTGTTTATATACTCTTGAATATTTGAATAAGACTATCAAAATTGTCACCCTCTGTAAATTGTGGAAGAAATTTACTGAAATTTGTTGCTTCTGAGGTTTTGTTATTCCTTTCCCAATTACCATCATGACCCTGGCGAAGAGTCAGCATCTCCCTCTCATGTTGACACTGCTTCTGATTTTCTTCAGCCTCAAAACACAGCAGTCTCTCTGCTGATTCTGATTCCATCTGTTTCTCCTTTTCTTCAGCCACCAAATGCTGCAGTCTCTCTGCTGATACTAATTCTAAATGTCTGGCCTCCAGTTCAAGTCTCTTTAACTCTATGTGTATTTTTAAGTCCTCTGAGGAAAAGGTGAACTGTCCTGTTTCAGAGGTCTGCAAATCCCCATCACCAAACTGGTTGTCCTCCTGGTTGCTGGTCTGAGCTGCAACTAAGGCTGAAATCATTTCTTCTTTAGTCAGGTTGGCATACACCAGTCCTTTGGCGTCACACACCTCGGCCCAATGTTTTTTTGTCAGCTTGCCATAATTCTCTGTTGACATCTTTGCTTGCTTTCCCCGACTAAACTAAACTAAGAAAAAAAAATAGAACTGTGGTAATATGAAACTCTGAATGTCTACCTTGTGGCTGCTTAGAGAATGCACACCTTTAGTGACAACTGCTTACAGGCTGTAAAAGTTCAATATCTACACCACTGCTCACCAATATGTGATGTCCACACTCTGGACCAGTAATCAAGGAGCCTGAATCCTGACCACTGGCTCTGGAGAGGGACGTTCATTTGGAAGACAAATGGATACACTCAGTATTTCTACATGCAGACCCCTCTGTATCAAACACAATTTCCCTTAAGAGCACACAGGGAACACAGACAGCCAGGTTCTGGATTTCTCCATCTGCCTCCCTCCAGGTCCCAAATAAGACTCCCCACTGGCACAGCTTCAGAGTTAAGTCCTCAGCCAAGTACCCAAGGCAAGTCCTCCACCACTCTCTATGTGAGGCTAGTGCTTTGTGTTCCTTGCTCCCAGCAGCTGACATACACACACTTTGAGATGATTTGTATACACACACACACACACACACACACACACACACACACACACACACACACACACACACACACACACACACACACACCAGGGAAAGGATGACAAAGGTTACCCACTCTACCAACTTTTGTTGTAAATCATGCTGACTAATGAACTGTATCCCCCCCACTTATTCTCATTTAAGTGTTGTACAAACTCTTCTAAATATGTCAAGTCCGACTTCCACAACATCCAACAGTCGTCCAAATATCTCCTACATATATCAGTAGCATCCAAAAAATGCTGCGATTCTTATCATAAAAGATCTGTTCTTCAATGACCCTCATAAATAGATCTGCATAAATGGGGGCAAATGATGCCCCCATTGGAATTCCTTTTAACTGTAGTAAAAAAAATTTTAGTGAGAACATGTTCAGTAAGACAGACCAGAAAGGTATTAAAGCTTGGACTATATAAATATGTTCAATTAAGCCAATAATCTAAAGCCATCATCCCTGCCCAATGAGGTATGTTTGTGTATAAAGCTGCCACATCCAATGTACACATGTACCATCCCATCTCTAACTGTGAATCTTCCAAGATAGTTAAAGACTGTGTTGTGTCTTGAATACGAGACCGTACACTGTTTAACAAAGTTTGCAAATATTTGGTCAAAAATGCAGATAATGGTTCTATCAAGTAACCAAAATCAGAAACTATCGGTCTACCAGGGGGATGTATATAATCTTTGTGTATACTTGGCCAAGGCACGGTAGCCAGTGTGAACCATTTTCACTCATCCATTGCCTTTGTGACTTTCCCAAAGAAGTCCACCAGGTTGTGCAGGTATGACCTGCCCTTGACGAAACCAAACTGGGTTGGGTCCAGTGTCTGGACATTTCCTATGTCATTATTGATCATTTCCATGATAATTCTTTCCATGGTTTTGCATACAAGGCTTGGGAGACTTATTGGTCTGTAGTTTCCAGGGTCTGTAGATAGCCCACTTTTGTACAGAGGGATGACTGTTGCTGTTCTTCATTTATGGGGCATGAAGTCTGTTTGGAGGCTACAGTTAAATAGCAATTCCAGAGGGCCTGATAGTTCATGTTCCATGCTATTTAAAAGACATTTTGGTATATTGTCTGGGGCCACTGATGCAGTATAATGTTCTTGGCCTTAGAGAGAGCATTAAGAACCTGTTCTCTAGTGATAGCAAGAGGAGTTATATTTGATGGTATTTCATGAAGGAAGGTTGAGGGGGGAGAGGGGGTAAAGTTGGAACTGAATTTGTCATCCAGTAGGTTTGCTATATCTTTTGGCTCAGTATAGGTGGTTCTATTTACAATGAGCTCTCTCCATAATTGTATTTTGCCTTTGATGTCGCAGACATAGCTAAAGAATGCCTTGTGGCTCTCCTTGCCCTTGGAGGCTAAATTTACCTCAAATTTGGCTTTGATAGACTTCATTTGCCCTCTAAGTTGTTTGATTAGTTTGATGAGAGTGCTTTTATCCTGCTGAGTGCGGCACTTCCTACGTTTTGCCATGATTTTCTTCCTTCTGTTATACATCCTATTGATTTTTGATTACACCAGGGTGACTTATTTTTTGAGTTAGTTCTGTACTTTTTCCTGATGGGTACAGCTGCCTCTATGCATCTATTAACATATTTGTTTAGGGTTTCCGTCAAAACTTCTGCATAGGCAGCAGTATTTTCAGTGTTTATGGGGGATTCATATTATGCCAGGGTATCACTTAATAGTAGGAAGTTAGCCTTAAAAGTAGTTCCTGAATATTCCAGGTTAGGTGGTGATCCAGAGTTTATTTTTACTTCAAACGAGACCATTTTGTGGTGTAACCCTACCTGGGAAGACATTACACTAGGGGGTGTGCAGTACTCTGCCATATTAGTGAGGACCAGATCAAGTATGGTTGCATCCCTGGTTGGTGTACTGTTAATTTGGTCCAGGGAGTTTGTGTGTGCAAAATCCAGGAATCTCTGTGTCTGTATATTTGGTGTCGTATAGGATTCCCCAGTTAAATCAAGCAGTCCCGGGATCATGAACATCCAACATGAGGACAACTCATAGATACAAACGGGCTGCCACTTACTGTACTGTACAGTAGAATGGGTAAATGACACTGTGGCTCACTAGGGTCTAGGTGACAGAAGGAGGTCTGGCAGAGGTCTGAAAGTTCAGGAAAGAGTGGAAAACATTCATGGGTGATGCCTGTAATACAGAAATGTGAAGTGAAGCTTAAAAAGAGGCAAGTTTAATATATTTTTTGAACGTTCTACTTACTGTACTGTACTGTATTGCATTTTTATGTACTGTTATTTGTATAAAGCAAAGGAATGTCTGGAAAATACTGCTCTGAATCAGCTGAAGTGAAATGTTAATTAGATGTAGACAGTGGTAGTATCAGCCAGTCAGACCTGAGAAGTGCCTGGCTGTAGACTCCAGTATTGTACTGTATGTGTATCCTGTGGAGCTCCACTTTACTGTACTCCAGCCAGACACTTTTGTGAACTTCTGCGTTGGCGATGCTGAGACCCATGCCTCCAAAACATGAATCCGATGCATGTGCTGGTGATGTGCCAAAGAAAAGGAAAGCAATCACCCTGCAAAATAAAGTGGGCATAAAGAGATGCAAGAGAGGTAAAGCACCATCTGCCATTGGAAAGGCATTAGGTTATAGTCGGTCAACGATCGGAACAATTTTAAAACACAAAGCAAGAATAATGAGTCATGTGAAAGGCCATGCCTTGATGAAAGCTATGATTATTGCAAAGCAACGCAGTGGTTTAATTCTTGAGATGGAAAGGCTATTGCTAATTTGGATTGCAGATCAAAATTAGAGGAATATCCCCATTAGCCTTTCCTTAGTGCAAGAAAAGGCTCAAAGACTTTTTAATGATTTAAAAGCTGCTTGAGCAGGAAGTGCAGGCAGGTGTGATGAACAATTTTTTGTGAGTAGGGGCTGGTTCCATCACTTTATAAATGAGGGCTAATTTACATAACATTAAAACTCAAGGTGAAGCAGTGAGTGCCGATGTAAGTGCTGCAAGGGATTTTCCTAAAATGTTGGAAAAAATTATTGAAGAAGGAGGTTATTTGCCAGAGAAAATATTTAATGTAGATGACACTGGCTTATTTTGGAAGAAAATGCCTGAAAGGACCTACATTTCAAAAGAGGAAAAAAGTGCATCAGGGCATAAGGCAGCAAAAGATCTGCTAACTTCAATGTTTGGGGGTAACACTTCTGGTGATTTTAAGTTGAAGCCCTTACTTGTGTATCTCTCCTTAAATCCGAGAGCACTACAGAATGTCATTAAGGTATCTCTTCCTGTTATATGGAAGGCAAATGCAAGACTTGGGTTACAACTACTGTCTTTGAAGATTGGTTCTTGAGCCATTTTGTTCCTGCTGTTCAAAGGTATTGTTTGGCCAAAAACATTCCTTTCAAAAATTTCCTTCTACTTGACAATGCACCTGGACATCCAAACAATTTAGATGACTTACACCCCAACATAAAGGTCGTATGTTTACCCTCCAACACCACATCGCTACTTCAGCCAATTGATCAGAGAGTAATAGCTGCATTTAAGGCCTATTATCTACAGCAGACATTCTCACAAGTAGTCAGGGCTACCCAAGATAATGCAATGATCTTAAGGGACTTCTGGAAGAATTATAACATCTATGCTGCCATCAGAAATATTGCCAATTCTTGGGATGAAGTAAAGCAGTCAAATATGAAAGGAGTGTAGAAGACATTGTGCCCACAACTTGCGCCGGCTTTACAGACTTCTACAGATGATGACATTGCTGAAGCCAGGCAAGCTGTGGTTGATATTGGTAATCAACTGTTTGACAGCACTGACACGGATGTCATAGAGTTACTTGACTCCCATGGCAAAGAACTGACCAGTGAAAAAATGTAAAATAAAATAAAATAATAGCAATATCTTTGATTAGCAATTTTTCCACCTGATGTATTTTTGTTGGCTGTTCTACTAGCATTGTTTTTTTACTACTTTCTTACAATTTTTTTACAATTCCGTTTGTGGAGCTTTTCTCCCCGGGCCTCTACTGAAAATGGACATGTATCCAGCTAGACTAGCCCGGTCAACAAAAATAAAATAAAATAAGACCTTATGGAAATGGAGCAGCAGATGATACCATTTGAGGAAGAAAACAGGGACTTAGAAACTCCAAAATCAAAAAAAGTTTTCACAAAAGATTTAGCTGAAGCCTTTCATCTCATGGAAGCAGGAATGGTAAAGTTAGAGGAGGAAGATCCTAATACAGAGAGGTTCACCCAAGTTTACCATGCAGTTACTGAGGGCCTTAGCTGCTATAAGGCCATTTATGATGAGAAAAAGAAAAGCTCTGTACAAACTTTCCTTGATGCCTACTTCAAGAAACTGACTCGAGTAGTAAACGCCCTCTGTCCAGCAGCAGAATCAAACCCTGACTCTTCACCACCTGCCTCATTCTCTCCAACAAGTCCATCATTTTCTGCATCATCCAATTAATAAAGTTATAATGTTAACTCACAAATGAGTGATGACCTGTACAGTAATTGTTATCCCTTTTCTTTTTTGTCCATTTGAGCTGTTCAAAGAACTGTTTCTTTAATATTTTATACAGTACATACAATACTGTTCTGCAGTGTGTGAACATAAGTTACTGTAGTGTTATTACATTGAACTTATAGTATTGTTATTACTACAGTATACAGTATTATGTTTAAGATTTTTTTATTTGGAAGTGTTTCTAAAGTGTTTTTGATGCTAAGAAAAGTAAAATAAATACTAGACTGAGGCAAACATTTGACTAAGTGACATTTAATTAAAAACCATATGTACGTGTTTTGACTTACATACAAATTTGACTTAAGGACAGACTAAAAAATGGATCTCGTCCTTAACCCAGGGACTGCCTGCAGTGGAGTTATTACAGTCGCCCATGAATATGGTATTAGGTTGGATGGTGAGTGTTTCCAGTACGTTTAAATACATGGTACGGGTTTCCTGGTCATAGAGGGGGACCTATAACTTGCAAGGGAAAGGTACTGGATTTTGCCTGTGGTGATTTGAACATGGAATAGCTCAAGTGGATTGTCCTGTTTGACCAGCCTTGAGGTATATTTATTTTTTATGTACATCAAGTCACCTCCACTTTTCATCCCTGCTTCTGTAGTAGATGGTCTAAATGTGTGGAAGGCATTATAACCTTGTACTGTCAGTGTGCTTTCAACAGCTTTAAACCATGTGTCAGTGACTGCACAGACAGCATTCTCTAGGATGAAGAAAGTTTCTAGGCAGTAGAATTTTTTGTTTAGACTCTTAGTGTTTAACAGTAACACCTTTAGATTTTCTTGGTTTTGATTTGCTATCACAGAAATACTTTCAGTTTGGTGTTGCCTAGGCACTATGGGGTAAGGCAATGTTTTAGTTAATATTCGAAAGCCTAGGGGGGAGAGGTGCAGACCATCCCTGGCAAAGCAGCATGGTCTGTTGACCATCTCCTTTCATACTAACAAATATTGCACTCCCTTAGAATGACACCAGAAATGAAGCCAATTATTAAAGTCGGTCATCTTTTGTTCATATTGTGGCATCATCCTTGGAGAAAGTAAAATGCTGCTCAGTACTAGGCTCATACAATCCTAGGACACATATTCCAGGAGCTCCATGATGTCTCTCTTCGTAGAGTCTAAGGAAGTATGTCTCAGATCATTTACACCCACATGGACTATGACTGAGTCATACTGGTACTTGGTCATCCAATGACCTGAGTATGTGTGTAATGTGGTGGATCCTAGCCCCTGATAAGCAACCATGACTTTCTCCTTAATCAGCCTGGTGAGATGACATCAGTGCGTCTCACAATGGAGTCTCCAATGACCAGAATGTTGGATTGTGTGGTGGCCTGCCTTATGGACTTGGAATTAGAGGCTCCATGAAATGTGGCTGTTATGTGTTGATATGGGTGTTGTTTTGAAAGAGTGCATTTGGGGCTGCTGAAGGGATTTGTTATGTATACTTTATCTTGGAGGTCTCTGGGGTTTCAGAAGGTTACCTTTCAGTGCCTCAGCATATGTGGGTCTATATGTCTGCTTTGAATTGTGTGGGATGAGTGCAGTGTGTATACTACTGACAACCTTATTGACATCAGGAGTACTTTTATATAAAAGCTTTGCCTCCAGTGCACTGTATAAATACATCCCTCACATACCATATCAGCTTGTTTGAGAATTAACTGTTTGTCATTAAATATGAGGCAATTTCTACATTACCTCAGGATGCCTATACCCAACAAGCTGGTAATGGCAGACCCTTTTTTATTGATTAGACAGTTGGAGTGAGAATATAAAGCAATGTCAGGAGTATTCAATTTGCAACTCTGGGGGCAGTGTTTGTCACTGCAAACTAGTTGTCCTGTGTGCAACTAGGTATTGCTGAAATTTCAGTTGTACTTTTACAGGAAAAATGTCACTCAAGATGTCTGTGTTTATACAGGGCACTGCCAAACACTTGAGGGGAAACTAATAATTAGACCGTGACATTTTAAGGATGAAGTATTTAGGCAGGTATTCTGAAGTTAAAAACAAATCAAGCAGAACTTACTGAAAACAAATAATTAGCTTACAAAGAATGATGAAAAGAGTGGGGCTGCATGAATGGCTACTGTCTGGCTACTATTCAAACTGGTCTCAGCACAGCTTCACTCTGCTAGGATACAATACTCCGTTGCTTCTTCTCTCACCAGAAGCAAAATATTAGCACCAATCCCAAGAAGAGAAGCAGGCCACAACTTGTATGGTGATCTAGTTTTGTCCCAGATAATGGAAGGGTCTGTAGGCTGGTTGTAGCCTTTTCCTGGTAGATGCCTTGAATAGCAACCAGACCAATAAGGAATGTCAATCACAGACACTCACTGCCCAACCTAAAATAGTCAGGAATCAATGCACTTTGCTCCTTCTGTCACTAGCAGCAGAATAGAAGCACAAATTCCAAGCTGTCATCTATGAAGCAGTTATATGGCTTTCCAGTGAACAGCAATATCCAAAAAATAATGTCCCTGTGATCCTTCTCTCACCAGAAGAAAACAGAAGCACTAATCCTAAGATGAATACTGAGAGGCAGAAAATGGGCTCTCCAGTAATTGCTGATCTTGTAATAGATGTTGCAGATTTTAAAGGTAAGATGGAAAAATGTGGGTTAATAGCGTAAGCACTACAGTGTGCACTAAGCAGTTAGATATGAAAGAGGGGGTAACTTAGGCTTTAACTGTCTAACTGGAGCCACCAATTTTAAAAGAACAAAATAGATTGAAAGGGGGTGGGTACTATGTATTCTGGTTCCGTGGAATTAAATGTATTGGGTTGGCCAATAAATTTAAATAGTTGAAGGGAAGTGATTTCACAGAATGATAATTTTATGCTTACTCACAAAAGTCAATGAAATGGAAGAGGGAAGGGGATATGTGGTCAAATTAACATATGGGGCAAATGACTAGAAAGACAGTTATGTTTAAGAAAACAACAGAATCAGGGTGGGAAAAACTTAATTTCTGTGTGATTCACAAGTGACACAGCTGTGCTCTCTTTCCTAGTTTTAATATGCAATTAAAAGCAGAGTACGTGTAAAACACAGTCTAAAGAAAACAAATCACAATATACAAAATAGAAGAAGACAATAAAGTAATGCAAAATACAAGAATGCAAAAGCAAACCTAACCTTTCCCTCACAGCAAGCTGTGGCAGAGTCTGGGTGAGCTTTTCCAGTAA